>NW_028098566.1:0-25771 GCF_016097725.1 Ips typographus
GGTCAAACTACTGAACTAATCAGCCAAAGTTGCCATATCGTTGGAAAGCCCATTTCATTGGCTATCCATCGACATATAAAAGTTTACACCTTGTCAGTCAAATAAGGGAGGTAGAGAGGTTTAAACAAAACAGTGCAAAAAATTTGACAGAAAATTTAAGTCAAGTTTGAAGCCCTCTAGCGGTCAAACTACTGAGCCAATCAGCCAATGTTGCCATATGGTTGGAAAGTCCATTTCATTGGCTATCCATCGACATATAAAAGTTCACACCTTGTCAGTCAAATAAGGGAGGTAGAGAGATTTAAACAAAACAGTGCAAAAAAATTGACAGAAAATTTAAGTCAAGTTTGAAGCCCTCTAGTGGTCAAACTACAGAACCAATCAGCCAATGTTGCCATATCGTTGGAAAGCCCATTTTATTGGCTATCCATCGACATATAAAATTTCACACCTTGTCAGTCAAATAAGCCAGGTAGAGAGCTTAAAACAAAACAGTGCAAAAAATTTGACAGAAAATTTAAGTCAAGTTTGAAGCCCTCTACCGGTCAAACTACTGAACTAATCAGCCAAAGTTGCCATATCGTTGGCAAGCCCATTTCATTGGCTATCCATCGACATATAAAAGTTCACACCTTGCCAGGCAAATAAGGCAGGTAGAGAGGTTTAAACAAAACAGTGCAAAAAAAATTTGACAGAAAATTTAAGTCAAGTTTGAAGCCCTCTAGCGGTCAAACTACTGAACTAATCAGCCAAAGTTGCCATATCGTTGGAAAGCCCATTTCATTGGCTATCCATCGACATATAAAAGTTTACACCTTGTCAGTCAAATAAGGGAGGTAGAGAGGTTTAAACAAAACAGTGCAAAAAAATTTGACAGAAAATTTAAGTCAAGTTTGAAGCCCTCTACCGGTCAAACTACTGAACTAATCAGCCAAAGTTGCCATATGGTTGGAAAGCCCATTTCATTGGCTATCCATCGACATATAAAAGTTCACACCTTGTAAGTCAAATAAGCCAGGTAGAGAGCTTTAAACAAAACAGTGCAAAAAAATTGACTGAAAATTTAAGTCAAGTCTGAAGCCCTCTACCGGTCAAACTACTGAACTAATCAGCCAAAGTTGCCATATCGTTGGAAAGCCCATTTCATTGGCTATCCATCGACATATAAAATTTCACACCTTGTCAGTCAAATAAGGCAGGTAGAGAGGTTTAAACAAAACAGTGCAAAAAAAATTTGACAGAAAATTGAAGTCAAGTTTGAAGCCCTCTAGCGGTCAAACTACTGAACCGATCAGCCAAAGTTGCCATATCGTTGGAAAGCCCATTTCATTGGCTATCCATCGACATATAAAATTGCACACCTTGTCAGTCAAATAAGCCAGGTAGAGAGCTTAAAACAAAACAGTGCAAAAAATTTTGACAGAAAATTTAAGTCAAGTTTGAAGCCCTCTACCGGTCAAACTACTGAACTAATCAGCCAAAGTTGCCATATCGTTGGCAAGCCCATTTCATTGGCTATCCATCGACATATAAAAGCTCACACCTTGTCAGTCAAATAAGGCAGGTAGAGAGGTTTAAACAAAACAGTGCAAAAAAAAATTTGACAGAAAAGTTAAGTCAAGTTTGAAGCCCTCTAGCGGTCAAACTGCTGAACTAATCAGCCAAAGTTGCCATATCGTTGGAAAGCCCATTTCATTGGCTATCCATCGACATATAAAAGCTCACACCTTGTCAGTCAAATAAGGCAGGTAGAGAGGTTTAAACAAAACAGTGCAAAAAAAATTTGACAGAAAATTTAAGTCAAGTTTGAAGCCCTCTAGCTGTCAAACTGCTGAACTAATCAGCCAAAGTTGCCATATCGTTGGAAAGCCCATTTCATTGGCTATCCATCGACATATAAAAGCTCACACCTTGTCAGTCAAATAAGGCAGGTAGAGAGGTTTAAACAAAACAGTGCAAAAAAAATTTGACAAAAAATTTAAGTCAAGTTTGAAGCCCTCTACCGGTCAAACTACTGAACTAATCAGCCAAAGTTGCCATATCGTTGGAAAGCCCATTTCATTGGCTATCCATCGACATATAAAAGTTCACACCTTGTCCGTCAAATAAGGGAGGTAGAGAGATTTAAACAAAACAGTGCAAAAAAAATTTAAGTCAAGTTTGAAGCCCTCTAGTGGTCAAACTACAGAACCGATCAGCCAAAGTTGCCATATCGTTGGAAAGCCCATTTCATTGGCTATCCATCGACATATAAAAGTTCACACCTTGTAAGTCAAATAAGCCAGGTAGAGAGCTTTAAACAAAACAGTGCAAAAAAATTTGACTGAAAATTTAAGTCAAGTCTGAAGCCCTCTACCGGTCAAACTACTGAACTAATCAGCCAAAGCTGCGATATCGTTGGAAAGCCCATTTCATTGGCTATCCATCGACATATAAAATTTCACACCTTGTCAGTCAAATAAGCCAGGTAGAGAGCTTAAAACAAAACAGTGCAAAAAAATTTCACAGAAAATTTAAGTCAAGTTTGAAGCCCTCTAGCGGTCAAACTACTGAACCAATCAGCCAAAGTTGCCATATCGTTAGAAAGCCCATTTCATTCGCTATCCATCGACATATAAAAGTTCACACCTTGTCAGTCAAATAAGCCAGGTAGAGAGCTTTAAACAAAACAGTGCAAAAAAAATTTGACAGAAAATTTAAGTCAAGTTTGAAGCCCTCTAGCGGTAAAACTACTGAACTAATCAGCCAAAGTTGCCATATCGTTGGAAAGCCCATTTCATTGGCTATCCATCGACATATAAAAGTTCACACCTTGTCAGTCAAATAAGCCAGGCAGAGAGCTTAAACCAAAACAGTGCAAAAAAATTTGACAGAAAATTTAAGTCAAGTTTGAAGCCCTCTACCGGTCAAACTACTGAACTAATCAGCCAAAGTTGCCATATCGTTGGAAAGCCCAATTCATTGGCTATCCATCGACATATAAAAGTTCACACCTTGTCAGTCAAATAAGCCAGGTAAAAAGTTTAAACAAAACAGTGCAAAAAAATTTGACAGAAAATTTAAGTCAAGTTTGAAGCCCTCTAGCGGTCAAACTACTGAACCAATCAGCGAAAGTCGCCATATCGTTGGAAAGCCCATTTCATTGGCTATCCATCGACATATAAAAGTTCACACCTTGTCAGTCATATAAGCCAGGTAGAAAGGTTTAAACAAAACAGTGCAAAAAAATTTGACAGAAAACTTAAGTCAAGTTTGAAGCCCTCTAGCGGTCAAACTACTGAACCAATCAGCGAAAGTCGCCATATCGTTGGAAAGCCCATTTCATTGGCTATCCATCGACATATAAAAGTTCACACCTTGTCAGTCAAATAAGGCAGGTAGAGAGGTTTAAACAAAACAGTGCAAAAAAAATTTGACAGAAAATTTAAGTCAAGTTTGAAGCCCTCTAGCGGTCAAACTACTGAACCGATCAGCCAAAGTTGCCATATCGTTGGAAAGCCCATTTCATTGGCTATCCATCGACATATAAAATTTCACACCTTGTCAGTCAAATAAGCCAGGTAGAGAGCTTAAAACAACACAGTGCAAAAAAATTGACAGAAAATTTAAGTCAAGTTTGAAGCCCTCTACCGGTCAAACTACTGAGCCAATCAGCCAATGTTGCCATATGGTTGGAAAGTCCATTTCATTGGCTATCCATCGACATATAAAAGTTCACACCTTGTCAGTCAAATAAGGGAGGTAGAGAGATTTAAACAAAACAGTGCAAAAAAATTTGACAGAAAATTTAAGTCAAGTTTGAAGCCCTCTAGTGGTCAAACTACAGAACCAATCAGCCAATGTTGCCATATCGTTGGAAAGCCCATTTTATTGGCTATCCATCGACATATAAAGTTCACACCTTATCAGTCATATAAGCCAGGTAGAAAGGTTTAAACAAAACAGTGCAAAAAAATTTTACAGAAAATTTAAGTCAAGTTTGAAGCCCTCTAGCGGTCAAACTACTGAGCCAATCAGCCAATGTTGCCATATCGTTGGAAAGCCGATTTCATTGGCTATCCATCGACATATAAAAGTTCACACCTTGTCAGTCAAATAAGGCAGGTAGAGAGCTTAAAACAAAACAGTGCAAAAAAAATTGACAGAAATTTAAGTCAAGTTTGAAGCCCTCTACCGGTCAAACTACTGAACTAATCAGCCAAAGTTGCCATATGGTTGGAAAGCCCATTTCATTGGCTATCCATCGACATATAAAAGTTCACACCTTGTAAGTCAAATAAGCCAGGTAGAGAGCTTTAAACAAAACAGTGCAAAAAAATTTGACAGATAATTTAAGTCAAGTTTGAAGCCCTCTAGCGGTCAAACTACTGAACCAATCAGCCAAAGTTGCCATATCGTTAGAAAGCCCATTTCATTGGCTATCCATCGACATATAAAATTTCACACCTTGTCAGTCAAATAAGCCAGGTAGAGAGCTTTAAACAAAACAGTGCAAAAAAATTTGACAGAAAATTTAAGTCAAGTTTGAAGCCCTCTACCGGTCAAACTACTGAACTAATCAGCCAAAGCTGCGATATCGTTGGAAAGCCCATTTCATTGGCTATCCATCGACATATAAAATTTCACACCTTGTCAGTCAAATAAGCCAGGTAGAGAGCTTAAAACAAAACAGTGCAAAAAAATTTCACAGAAAATTTAAGTCAAGTTTGAAGCCCTCTAGCGGTCAAACTACTGAACCAATCAGCCAAAGTTGCCATATCGTTAGAAAGCCCATTTCATTGGCTATCCATCGACATATAAAAGTTCACACCTTGTCAGTCAAATAAGCCAGGTAGAGAGCTTAAAACGAAACAGTGCAAAAAAATTTGACAGAAAATTTAAGTCAAGTTTGAAGCCCTCTAGTGGTCAAACTACAGAACCAATCAGCCAAAGTTGCCATATCGTTAGAAAGCCCATTTCATTCGCTATCCATCGACATATAAAAGTTCACACCTTGTCAGTCAAATAAGCCAGGTAGAGAGCTTTAAACAAAACAGTGCAAAAAAATTTGACAGAAAATTTAAGTCAAGTTTGAAGCCCTCTACCGGTCAAACTACTGAACTAATCAGCCAAAGTTGCCATATCGTTGTAAAGCCCATTTCATTGGCTATCCATCGACATATAAAAGTTCACACCTTGTCAGTCAAGTAAGGCAGGTAGAGAGGTTTAAACAAAACAGTGCAAAAAAAATTTGACAGAAAATTTAAGTCAAGTTTGAAGCCCTCTAGCGGTAAAACTACTGAACTAATCAGCCAAAGTTGCCATATCGTTGGAAAGCCCATTTCATTGGCTATCCATCGACATATAAAAGTTCACACCTTGTCAGTCAAATAAGCCAGGTAAAAAAGTTTAAACAAAACAGTGCAAAAAAATTTGACAGAAAATTTAAGTCAAGTTTGAAGCCCTCTAGCGGTCAAACTACTGAACCAATCAGCCAAAGTTGCCATATCGTTGGAAAGCCCATTTCATTGGCTAACCATCGACATATAAAAGTTCACACCTTGTCAGTCAAATAAGCCAGGCAGAGAGCTTAAACCAAAACAGTGCAAAAAAATTTGACAGAAAATTTAAGTCAAGTTTGAAGCCCTCTACCGGTCAAACTACTGAACTAATCAGCCAAAGTTGCCATATCGTTGGAAAGCCCAATTCATTGGCTATCCATCGACATATAAAAGTTCACACCTTGTCAGTCAAATAAGCCAGGTAAAAAAGTTTAAACAAAACAGTGCAAAAAAATTTGACAGAAAATTTAAGTCAAGTTTGAAGCCCTCTACCGGTCAAACTACTGAACTAATCAGCCAAAGTTGCCATATCGTTGGAAAGCCCATTTCATTGGCTATCCATCGACATATAAAATTTCACACCTTGTCAGTCAAATAAGCCAGGTAGAGAGCTTAAAACAAAACAGTGCAAAAAATTTTGACAGAAAATTTAAGTTAAGTTTGAAGCCCTCTACCGGTCAAACTACTGAACTAATCAGCCAAAGTTGCCATATCGTTGGCAAGCCCATTTCATTGGCTATCCATCGACATATAAAAGTTCACACCTTGTCAGTCAAATAAGGCAGGTAGAGAGGTTTAAACAAAACAGTGCAAAAAAAATTTAAGTCAAGTTTGAAGCCCTCTAGCGGTCAAACTACAGAACCAATCAGCCAATGTTGCCATATGGTTGGAAAGCCCATTTCATTGGCTATCCATCGACGTATAAAAGTTCACACCTTGTCAGTCAAATAAGCCAGGTAGAGAGCTTAAAACAAAACAGTGCAAAAAAATTTGACAGAAAATTTAAGTCAAGTTTGAAGCCCTCTAGCGGTCAAACTACTGAACCGATCAGCCAAAGTTGCCATATCGTTGGAAAGTCCATTTCATTGGCTGGCCATCGACATATAAAAGTTCACACCTTGTCAGTCATATAAGCCAGGTAGAAAGGTTTAAACAAAACAATGCAAAAAAATTTGACAGAAAATTTAAGTCAAGTTTGAAGCCCTCTAGCGATCAAACTACTGAACCAATCAGCCAAAGTTGCCATATCGTTGGAAAGCCCATTTCATTGGCTATCCATCGAGATATAAAAGTGCACACCTTGTCAGTCAAATAAGCCAGGTAGAGAGCTTAAAACAAAACAGTGCAAAAAAATTTGACAGAAAATTTAAGTCAAGTTTGAAGCCCTCTACCGGTCAAACTACTGAACTAATCAGCCAAAGTTGCCATATCGTTGGAAAGCCCATTTCATTGTCTATCCATCGACATATAAAAGTTCACACCTTGTCAGTCAAATAACGCAGGTAAAGAGGTTTAAACAAAACAGTGCAAAAAAAATTTGACAGAAAATTTAAGTCAAGTTTGAAGCCCTCTAGCGGTCAAACTACTGAACTAATCAGCCAAAGTTGTAATATCGTTGGAAAGCCCATTTCATTGGCTATCCATCGACATATAAAAGTTCACACCTTGTCAGTCAAATAAGGGAGGTAGAGAGGTTTAAACAAAACAGTGGAAAAAAATTTGACAGAAAATTTAAGTCAAGTTTGAAGCCCTCTAGTGGTCAAACTACAGAACCAATCAGCCAATGTTGCCATATCGTTGGAATGCCCATTTCATTGGCTATCCATCGACATATAAAAGTTCACACCTTGTCAGTCAAATAAGGCAGGTAGAGAGGTTTAAACAAAACAGTGCAAAAAAATTTTACAGAAAATTTAAGTCAAGTTTGAAGCCCTCTAGCGGTCAAACTACTGAACCAATCAGCCAATGTTGCCATATCGTTGGAAAGCCCATTTCATTGGCTATCCATCGACATATAAAAGTTCACACCTTGTCAGTCAAATAAGGCAGGTAGAGAGGTTTAAACAAAACAGTGCAAAAAAATTTGACAAAAAATTTAAGTCAAGTTTGAAGCCGGTCAAACTACTGAGCCAATCAGCCAATGTTGCCATATGGTTGGAAAGCCCATTTCATTGGCTATCCATCGACATATGAAAGTTTACACCTTGTCAGTCAAATAAGCCAGGTAGAAAAGTTTAAACAAAACAGTGCAAAAAAATTTGACAGAAAATTTAAGTCAAGTTTGAAGCCCTCTAGCGGTCAAACTACATACTACAACATTTCATTAGCTATCCATCGACATTATGAAAATTGATCAAAGTCATGAAAATTTGTTCAAAAATTAAAAAATGACCAAAATCATGGAAATTGATCAAAATCACGAAAATTATGAAAATTTATCGAAATCATGAAAATTGGTTCAAAACTAAAAAATTAACAAAATTATGAAAATTGATCAAAATCATGAAAATTGGGCCAAAAAGTGTAGAAAACAAACTGACCCCCCCAAACGATGCCACTCAGTGTCAGTAACAAAATTTATACGACTGCGCAGAGGTAAGACCCACTGCGCATGCCAAAAAGTGCGAAAAACAAACTGACCCCCCTAAACGATGCCGCTCAGTGTCAGTAACAAAATTTATACGACTGCGCAGAGGTAAGACCCACTGCGCATGCCAAAAAGTGCGAAAAACAAACTGACCCCCCTAAACAATGCCACTCAGTGTCAGTAACAAAATTTATACCACTGCGCAGAGGTAAGAACCACTGCGCATGCCAAAAAGTGCGAAAAACAAACTGACCCCTCTAAACTATGCCGCTCAGTGTCAGTGTAAAGGTAGTAAATGATACTCCCGCAAGTTCCCTGTATTCAATATCTATTTGCTGAATAAATCAATTATATTTATGCATTACACTCTTGTATCCACTACTAGCTTCTGGGTGGCATCGTACTCTATTATGCCTACTCATACAATATAATATCGGTTGCTGTGGATACATAAAATACTTATAATAGCGAACCGATTGATGCAATACGATTAATAATAATACTTAGCTATGCATGTCAATGAACTGTTACAACTTCAACTAACTATGTTACATCAGTAACAACATTTATACCACTGCGCAGAGGTAAGACCTACTGCGCATGCCAAAAAGTGTAGAAAACAAACTGACCCCCCCAAACGATGCCACTCAGTGTCAGTAACAAGGTAGGACCTACTGCGCATGCCAAAAAATGTAGAAAACAAACCGACCCCCCCCCCCAAACGATGCCACTCAGTGTCAGTAACAAAATTTATACCACTGCGCAGAGGTAAGACCCACTGCGCATGCCAAAAAGTGCAAAAAACAAACTGACCCCTCTGAACTATGCCGCTCAGTGTCAGTGTAAAGGTAGTAAATGATACTCCCGCAAGTTCCCTGTATTCAAAATCTATTTGCTGAATAAATCAATTATATTTTTGCATTACACTCTTGTATCCACTACTAGCTTCTGGGTGGCATCGTACTCTATTATGCCTACTCATGCAATATAATATAGGTTGGTGTGTATACATAAAATACTTATAATAGCGAACCGATTGATGCAATACGATTAATAATTATACTTAGCTATGCATGTCAATGAACTGTTACAACTTCAACTAACTATGTTACATCATGTTGGGTATTCGATTTTGTCCAGAGAAGAAGAGATGAGTTGTCTACCTAACCTAACTTTGTATGTTCGAGTTCGAGAGAAAAAAAGGTGCATGCGGTACAGAAAGATTTTATATACTTTTCTTGGTGGTCTTTAATGTAAAAAGCCGTTTTCGTTGTTAATAAACTTGTTAAAGTGAATTGCCCTGACTCCTTATTTAGAAACATCGACAGTCAGTATCCATCGTGTTTAATAAGACGGGTAGTTTTATTCAGAAACGCGATATTTGTGGCGACCGTGACAGGACTGTTGATGGTTAATGTTCATAAGGGGCTTTTACTGATGTTCTTGGAAAGAAAACAGCTCAGCCAGTGACCAGAGACAGTGTAGGCCTATCAAACTTTTACCGGGTTCCCTTTGTGTTGTTATTTGAACTGCTGGAGATATTGTATCGGGTTTGAGATGGCACCTAATGGTGAAAGTAAGAAGAAAAGTCGTACCGTTTTACGCAGTAACTTTACGCGTACCGCCAATGAACTTGAGGCTCGTCTATGTGAAGTGTGTCCAGATGATAATGGCATTCGTATTTCCTGGGACATGCTGCAAGCCAAGTTTGAAACCCTATCAGTAGTAGAGGGTGAGTTTTTTGAGCTTTTGTTGGAGGAAGCTGATGAGAGGGAGTTGGAAGCTGAAGTACAGGGCCGGGATGAATATCTCAGGAAGTTTACCGCACTTAAAGTAAAAGTGAATGGTTTTTTGGAGAATATCTCCCAATTAAGTAATCCAACTGCAATTACTAGTCAGCCTTTAAACGTAAGTAAACGTAGATTTGAATTGCCAAGAATTGAATTCAAACATTATGATGGGAGTATTAGAGATTGGTTAGCATTTTGGGGTCAGTTTTCCAAGATTCATGATGATCCTTCGATTGATAATAGTGACAAGATAGAGTACCTGTTTCAAGCCACATTGCCTGGAAGTAGGGCAAGACAACTGGTGGAGAGTTATCCAGCTATGGGGGACAATTACTATAAAATCATTGAGAGCATGAAAAATAGGTTTGGACGAGAATATCTTCAAATTGAGGTATATATAAGAGAGTTGATAAAACTAATAGTGTCCAACACATCTTCACCAGGTAAGATGGATATTTCTGTACTCTATGACAGGTTAGAAACCCAGTTAAGAGCTCTAGAAACATTGGGAGTCACTTCAGATAAATGTTCAGCCATGTTATTCCCTTTAATTGAATCATGTTTATCTCCAGAATTGTTACGTGCTTGGCAGCGTTCAGCAAGTTTTGACACATGTAGAGAAGATGACCCAACACTGACACCCCTAGAACAGCGACTAAAAGGACTAATGGCTTTCCTAAGGCGAGAAGTCGAGAATGAAGAGCGAATCAACAGGGCAACTGAGGCTTTTGGCCTAGCAGGAAGTTCAGGACAGTCCAAAGGGGAAAGAAATGTCCTGAAGCGTACCAAGGATAGGAGTGGAGGCGAACCAACAGCTTTGGACCTTTTAAACACTAATACAACTGGGTGTATATTTTGTTCTGGAGAACATGCGTCAGAATCCTGTTTTAAGGCCCAACAAATCAGTCTGGAGAAAAGAAGGGAGACAGTGAGTAAGAAAAGAGGTTGTTTTCGCTGTTTGAAGATAGGTCACCAGGCAAAGCAGTGCAGAAAACATTTAAAATGTCTAGTATGTAGTAGGTCTCATGTAGTTTTGATGTGTCCAGCTATTCCGGCTGAAAAGAGTCATGGACCTAAGGTGCTTTCTGATGCTGCAGAGAGGGTTTTGAAGAATGATGAGGTTGTAAAAGAGCCTGCCCTGGCCAACTACACTCAATGCCCAGATCAAGTATTTTTGCAGACCTTAAGTTTAACATTGAAGGGTCCCCAAGGACAGAAAACGGTAAGAGCTTTAATTGATTCCGGTTCTCAACGTTCCTATATTCTTAGAGACACCGCAGCACAGCTTCAATACCGGCCTAAGCGAACTGAACAAATTGCCCACTGCTTGTTTGGTGGCTCTGAAATGGTGGTGGGACACAGTTGTTATAATGTTACAGTTTTTGGAAAGAACCGTTCCCTGGAGTTTGAAGTTTTGGATCAAGCAGTAATCTGTGGAAGTTTGAGTTCAACGCTGCATGAACCATTAAAAAGTGAATTACACTCATTAGGGATCGAAATTTCAGATAAATTTCAGTCAGGGCCCACAGAACTGTTACTAGGTGCAGACATACTAGGGAGTTTCTTTACAGGAAAGCAAAAAGTGTTGCGATGTGGATTGGTTGCTCGAGAAACTTATTTTGGCTGGACCCTAGTAGGAAAAACGCAAAGTGCAGAGACACGTTCTAGTACAGTTACAACTACTCTAAACCTTTTAGTAAAGAACTGTTCGCTTCCAGAGTTATGGGAACTGGAGACTATTGGTATAAAAGAGCCCTCGGATAAGAAAACCAAGGAAGAAGCTGCGTTAGCAGCGAGGGATCTCTTTTTACAAACAGTTAAAGTCAACGACGAGGGACGCTATGAGGTGAGGTTGCCATGGTGGGACGATCACCCCCCCCTGCCCGATAATTATCAGTTGGCCCAAAAGAGACTGAATTCAGCTGTTAGAAAATTGAAGTCAGAATCCCTTTTTGAAGAGTATGGTCAAATTTTTCATGAATGGACAAAAGAGGGCATTATTACTCAATTGGATCCAGGTATGGTTGACCATTTTGTAGGACATTATCTGCCTCACCGACCGGTGATAAAGGAAAACAGCGCTACCACCAAGATTAGGCCTGTGTTTGACGCTTCATCACATGAAAAGAACACGCCCTCCTTGAATGACTGCTTAGAGAAAGGGCCAAATTTAATTGAGCAGATTCCAGCCCTATTAATGCGTTTCAGGGAGAATAAAATGGGGGTGGTAGCCGACATAAAAAAGGCCTTTTTGCAAATAAGTGTCCACCCAGAAGATCAAAAATTCCTGAAGTTTTTATGGATTGATGTTAGCGGACAGGAAATAGTTTATCAGCACCAACGGGTGGTTTTTGGCGTAAATAGCAGCCCATTTTTACTTGGGGCTACTTTGGACCTCCATTTAAGTAGATGTTTGGAGGAATTTGATGGTGACACAGCCAACTATTCGAAGCAGACGATTGAACGCCTGAAAAGAAGTTTCTACGTAGATAATTGTGTCACTAGTTTGGGAAATGAAAAGTCCGTGAAACAATTCATCAGAGAAGCGACTACAGTCATGGAAAAGGGATTATTCGAGCTTAGAGGGTGGGAGCACACTCGCAATGCAAACTTGGAAGAGTTCGAATTGGTAGAAGCTCGGGTAGAAGCTTGTCCAGTTCTGGGACTAAGTTGGAATCCTCAGAAGGACACTCTGAGCATTCATGGTAGTTTCTTTGAAGATATCAGTATGGACAATTTGGTGGTGACAAAAAGGCAGATACTCTCTATGGCTCAGAGGGTTTTCGATCCGGTAGGTTTTGTGACTTCGGCCACTTTAACCCCGAAAGTTTTGTTGCAGAAGCTGTGGGAGAAGAACTTGTCGTGGGATGCCCCAGTTGACGACGACACAACGATCAAGTTCAAACGATGGGCCAGCGAGTTGCCTTCCTTGTTAAGTATTGAGATACCACGTTGGATTATGGCTGGAGTTGGAGAGTCACAAAACGACAGTTTACATACATTTTGTGACGCAAGTAAAGATGCCTACGCCTGTGTAATATTTTTGCGTACTGTACGGGACGGGCAAGTATCTGTATTTTTAGTAGCCTCTAAGTCTAGAGTGGCCCCCCTAAGAAAGTCTGGGTCCAAGATGACAATCCCTAGATTGGAGCTGCTGGCAGCCACTATAGGAGCCCGTCTGTACTCAAGTTTGAGTATTAACTTAGAGCAGAAAATACCAGCCTATTTTTGGAGTGATTCCTCGACAGTTGTAAGTTGGATTCAGCGGCGAGAAGAATGGGGTGTTTTCGTTTGGAATCGGGTGAAGGAAATACGAGATTTGACAGCGCCAGAGGACTGGCGTCATTTACCTGGTTCCTTGAACCCTGCGGATTTGCCTTCACGAGGCTGTTCTCCAAAGGAATTGCTTGAGCTGAGATGGTGGGAGGGCCCATCATGGTTGTATGAAGATCCATTAGCTTGGCCCTCTACGACAGATAATGCTAATGAAGAAGAAATCAATCTAGAGAGGAGAAAGAAGCTTGTGACTACCCTAAGCAATCTTGAACAGTCCAGCTTCTGGCATTTTGGATATTTTTCTCGTTTCACGAAGACTGTAAGAATGTTTGGATGGATTTTAAGGTTTTTGCACAACTGTAGACGTCCTAGCAGTAAACAAACGGGTGAACTAAGTGCCGAAGAATATAATGTTGCTGAAACATCGGTTTTGAAATTAGTTCAACATGAATGTTTTTCAGGTGTAGAAGACAGACGAATTTCCACCCTTAAACCATTCTTTGATATCAAGGGCCTACTGCGACTTGAGTCGAGAGTGTCTAGTAGACTGCAGGATACGGAAAGCTATCGTTTTCCCATTGTGATGCCGTCCAAACACATCCTAACGAGAAGCTTAATCATGGACATTCACCTACGATCTTGCCACGTAGGAACGCAAGGATTGCTATCGATTTTGTCCAGAGATTCAAAGATGAGAACGTCATAGAGTCAATCTCAAATGCAAAAGAGGTGGAATCAACCGAAACTTTAAGTGATCAGGAAGACGACTTTATGTCGGCGGTTGAACCCAAAATTAAGAGGACTAGATGTGGGCGTTTAACTAAGTTGCCCAAACGTTTTTTGTAAAGCGCGCGACACTTCTTTGTTTTTTCGAAATAATCATTTTGTATTTAGTTTGTAAGAAACTCTTTTGTCAAATACTTTCTTAGGTGGGAGAATGTTGGGTATTCGATTTTGTCCAGAGAAGAAGAGATGAGTTGTCTACCTAACCTAACTTTGTATGTTCGAGTTCGAGAGAAAAAAAGGTGCATGCGGTACAGAAAGATTTTATATACTTTTCTTGGTGGTCTTTAATGTAAAAAGCCGTTTTCGTTGTTAATAAACTTGTTAAAGTGAATTGCCCTGACTCCTTATTTAGAAACATCGAAAACGGCTTTTTACATTAAAGACCACCAAGAAAAGTATATAAAATCTTTCTGTACCGCATGCACCTTTTTTTCTCTCGAACTCGAACATACAAAGTTAGGTTAGGTAGACAACTCATCTCTTCTTCTCTGGACAAAATCGAATACCCAACAGTCAATCTGTGCCAAATTGTATTATTTCGTCTCAAAACCGGCATAGATCGATTCCGCTGATGTTCTAGTCTGCATATTTGATACTTTTGAGCTATTCTACGTCGGTTCGGACTACAATGGTCGCTGGATTTTACTCGTTCGTAGTCAATCTGTGCCAAATTGTATTATTTCGTCTCAAAACCGGCATAGATCGATTCCGCTGATGTTCTAGTCTGCATATTTGATACTGTTGAGCTATTCTACGTTGGGACCACTTTGGTCGCTGGATTTCACTCGTTTGTTGTCAATCTGTGCCAAATTGTATTATTTCGTCTCAAAACCGGCATAGATCGATTCCGCTGATGTTCTAGTCTGCATATTTGATACTGCTGAGCTATTCTACGTCTGTTGGGACCACTTTGGTAGCTGGGTTTCACTCGTTTGTTGTCAATCTGTGCCAAATTGTATTATTTCGTCTCAAAACCGGCATAGATCGATTTCGCCTCAATACCGGTATAGATCGATTCCGCCTCAAAACCGGCATAGATCGTTTCCGCTGATGTTCTAGTCTGCATATTTGATACTGCTGAGCTATTCTACGTCTGTTGGGACCACTTTGGTCGCTGGATTTCACTCGTTCGTGGTCAATCTGTGCCAAATGGTATTATTTCGTCTCAAAACCGGCATAGATCGATTTCGCCTCAAAACCAGCATAGATCTATTCCTCTAATGTTCTAGTCTGCATATTTGATACTTTTGAGCTATTCTACGTCGGTTCGGACTACATTGGTAGCTGGATTTCACTCGTTCGTGGTCAATCTGTGCCAAATTGTATTATTTCGTCTCAAAACTGGCATAGATCGATTCCGCTGATGTTCTAGTCTGCATATTTGATACTTTTGAGCTATTCTACGTCGGTTCGGACTACAATGGTCGCTGGATTTTACTCGTTCGTAGTCAATCTGTGCCAAATTGTATTATTTCGTCTCAAAACCGGCATAGATCGATTCCGCTGATGTTCTAGTCTGCATATTTGATACTGTTGAGCTATTCTACGTTGGGACCACTTTGGTCGCTGGATTTCACTCGTTTGTTGTCAATCTGTGCCAAATTGTATTATTTCGTCTCAAAACCGGCATAGATCGATTCCGCTGATGTTCTAGTCTGCATATTTGATACTGCTGAGCTATTCTACGTCTGTTGGGACCACTTTGGTAGCTGGGTTTCACTCGTTTGTTGTCAATCTGTGCCAAATTGTATTATTTCGTCTCAAAACCGGCATAGATCGATTTCGCCTCAATACCGGTATAGATCGATTCCGCCTCAAAACCGGCATAGATCGTTTCCGCTGATGTTCTAGTCTGCATATTTGATACTGCTGAGCTATTCTACGTCTGTTGGGACCACTTTGGTCGCTGGATTTCACTCGTTCGTGGTCAATCTGTGCCAAATGGTATTATTTCGTCTCAAAACCGGCATAGATCGATTTCGCCTCAAAACCAGCATAGATCTATTCCTCTAATGTTCTAGTCTGCATATTTGATACTTTTGAGCTATTCTACGTCGGTTCGGACTACATTGGTAGCTGGATTTCACTCGTTCGTGGTCAATCTGTGCCAAATTGTATTATTTCGTCTCAAAACTGGCATAGATCGATTCCGCTGATGTTCTAGTCTGCATATTTGATACTTTTGAGCTATTCTACGTCGGTTCGGACTACAATGGTCGCTGGATTTTACTCGTTCGTGGTCAATCTGTGCCAAATTGTATTATTTCGTCTCAAAACCGGCATAGATCGATTCCGCTGATGTTCTAGTCTGCATATTTGATACTTTTGAGCTATTCTACGTCTGTTGGGACTACATTGGTCGCTGGATTTCACTCGTTCGTTGTCAATCTGTGCCAAATTGTATTATTTCGTCTCAAAACCGGCATAGATCGATTCCGCTGATGTTCTAGTCTGCATATTTGATACTGTTGAGCTATTCTACGTTGGGACCACTTTGGTAGCTGGATTTTACTCGTTCCTGGTCAATCTGTGCCAAATTGTACTATTTCGTCTCAAAACCGGCATAGATCGATTCCGCTAATGTTCTAGTCTGCATATTTGATACGTTTGAGCTATTCTACGTCTGTTCGGACTACATTGGTCGCTGGATTTTACTCGTTCCTGGTCAATCTGTGCCAAATTGTATTATTTCATCTCAAAACTGGCATATATCGAATCCGCCTCAAAACCGGCATAGATCGATTCCGCCTTAAAACCGGCATAGATCTATTCCGCTAATGTTCTAGTCTGCATATTTGATACTTTTGAGCTATTCTACGTCGGTTGGGACTACAATGGTCGCTGGATTTTACTCGTTCGTGGTCAATCTGTGCCAAATTGTATTATTTCGTCTCAAAACCGGCATAGATCGATTCCGCTGATGCTCTAGTCGGCATATTTGATACTTTTGAGCTATTCTACGTCGGTTGGGACTATTTTGGTACGGACTACATTGGTCGCTGGATTTCAGTCGTTCGTAGTCAATCTGTGCCAAATTGTATTATTTGGTCTCAAAACCGGCATAGATCGATTTCGCCTCAAAACCAGCATAGATCTATTCCGCTAATGTTCTAGTCTGCATATTCGATACTTTTGAGCTATTCTACGTTGGTTGGGACTACATTGGTCGCTGGACTTTACTTGTTCGTGGTCAATCTGTGCCAAATTGTATTATTTCGTGGCAAAACCTGCATAGATCGATTCCGCCTCAAAACCGGCATAGATCTATTCCGCTGATGTTCTAGTCTGCATATTTGATACTTTTGAGCTATTCTACGTCTGTTGGGACTATTTTGGTAGCTGGATTTTACTCGTTCGTGGTCAATCTGTGCCAAATGGTATTATTTCGTCTCAAAACCGTCATAGATCGATTCCGCTGATGTTCTAGTCTGCATATTTGATACTGTTGAGCTATTCTACGTTGGGACCACTTTGGTCGCTGGATTTCACTCGTTTGTTGTCAATCTGTGCCAAATGGTATTATTTCGTCTCAAAACCGGCATAGATCGATTTCGCCTCAAAACCGGCATAGATCGATTCCGCTAATGTTCTAGTCTGCATATTTGATACTTTTGAGCTATTCTACGTTGGGACCACTTTGGTCGCTGGATTTTACTCGTTCGTGGTCAATCTGTGCCAAATTGTATTATTTCGTCTCAAAACTGGCATAGATCAATTCCGCCTCAAAACCGGCATAGATCGATTCCGCTGATGTTCTAGTCTGCATATTTGATACTGCTGAGCTATTCTACGTTTGTTGGGACCACTTTGGTAGCTGGATTTTACTCGTTCGTGGTCAATCTGTGCAAATTGTATTATTTCGTCTCAAAACTGGCATAGATCGATTCCGCCTCAAAACCGGCATAGATCGATTCCGCCTCAAAACCGGCATAGATCGATTTCGCCTCAAAACCAGCATAGATCTCTTCCGCTAATGTTCCAGTCTGCATATTTGATACTTTTGAGCTATTCTACGTCGGTTGGGACTACATTGGTCGCTGGATTTTACTCGTTCGTGGTCAATCTGTGCCAAATTGTATTATTTCGTCTCAAAACCGGCATAGATCGATTTCGCCTCAAAACCAGCATAGATCTATTCCGCTAATGTTCTAGTCTGCATATTCGATACTTTTGAGCTATTCTACGTTGGTTGGGACTACATTGGTCGCTGGATTTTACTCGTTCGTGGTCAATCTGTGCCAAATGGTATTATTTCGTCTCAAAACCGGCATAGATCGATTCCGCTGATGCTCTAGTCGGCATATTTGATACTTTTGAGCTATTCTACGTCGGTTGGGACTATTTTGGTACGGACTACATTGGTCGCTGGATTTCAGTCGTTCGTAGTCAATCTGTGCCAAATTGTATTATTTCGTCTCAAAACCGGCATAGATCGATTTCGCCTCAAAAACCAGCATAGATCTATTCCGCTAATGTTCTAGTCTGCATATTCGATACTTTTGAGCTATTCTACGTTGGTTGGGACTACATTGGTCGCTGGATTTCAGTCGTTCGTAGTCAATCTGTGCCAAATTGTATTATTTCGTCTCAAAACCCGCATAGATCAATTCCGCTGATGTTCTAGTCTGCATATTTGATACTTTTGAGCTATTCTACGTCGGTTGGGACTATTTTGGTACGGACTACATTGGTCGCTGGATTTCACTCGTTTGTTGTCAATCTGTGCCAAATGGTATTATTTCGTCTCAAAACCGGCATAGATCGATTCCGCTGATGTTCTAGTCTGCATATTTGATACTGCTGAGCTATTCTACGTCTGTTGGGACCACTTTGGTAGCTGGGTTTCACTCGTTTGTTGTCAATCTGTGCCAAATTGTATTATTTCGTCTCAAAACTGGCATAGATCGATTCCGCTGATGTTCTAGTCTGCATATTTGATACTTTTGAGCTATTCTACGTCGGTTCGGACTACAATGGTCGCTGGATTTTACCCGTTCGTGGTCAATCTGTGCCAAATTGTATTATTTCGTCTCAAAACCGGCATAGATCGATTTCGCCTCAAAACCGGCATAGATCGATTCCGCCTCAAAACCGGCATAGATCTATTCCGCTAATGTTCTAGTCTGCATATTCGATACTTTTGAGCTATTCTACGTCAGTTGGGACTACATTGGTCGCTGGATTTTACTCGTTTGTTGTCAATCTGTGCCAAATTGTATTATTTCGTCTCAAAACCGGCATAGATCGATTCCGCTGATGTTCTAGTCGGCATATTTGATACTTTTGAGCTATTCTACGTCGGTTGGGACTATTTTGGTACGGACTACATTGGTCGCTGGATTTCAGTCGTTTGTAGTCAATCTGTGCCAAATTGTATTATTTTGTGGCAAAACCTGCATAGATCGATTCCGCTGATGTTCTAGTCTGCATATTTGATACTTTTGAGCTATTCTACGTCGGTTGGGACTATTTTGGTAGCTGGATTTTACTCGTTCGTGGTCAATCTGTGCCAAATGGTATTATTTCGTCTCAAAACCGGCATAGATCGATTTCGCCTCAAAACCGGCATAGATCGATTCCGCTAATGTTCTAGTCTGCATATTTGGTACTTTTGAGCTATTCTACGTCGGTTGGGACTATTTTGGTACGGACTACATTGGTCGCTGGATTTCAGTCGTTCGTAGTCAATCTGTGCCAAATTGTATTATTTCATCTCAAAACTGGCATAGATCGATTCCGCCTCAAAACCGGCATAGATCGATACCGCTAATGTTCTAGTCTGCATATTTGATACTTTTGAGCTATTCTACGTCGGTTCGGACTACATTGGTCGCTGGATTTTACTCGTTCGTGGTAAATCTGTGCCAAATTGTATTATTTCGTCTCAAAACCGGCATAGATCGATTCCGCTGATGTTCTAGTCTGCATATTTGATACTGCTGAGCTATTCTACGTCTGTTGGGACCACTTTGGTAGCTGGGTTTCACTCGTTTGTTGTCAATCTGTGCCAAATTGTATTATTTCGTCTCAAAACCGGCATAGATCGATTCCACTGATGTTCTAGTCTGCATATTTGATACTGCTGAGCTATTCTACGTCTGTTGGGACCACTTTGGTCGCTGGATTTCACTCGTTCGTGGTCAATCTGTGCCAAATTGTATTATTTCGTCTCAAAACCGGCATAGATCGATTCCGCCTCAAAACCGGCATAGATCGATTCCGCTAATGTTCGTCTGCATATTTGATACTTTTGAGCTATTCTACGTCGGTTGGGACTACATTGGTCGCTGGATTTCACTCGTTCGTGGTCAATCTGTGCCAAATGGTATTATTTCGTCTCAAAACCGGCATAGATCGATTTCGCCTCAAAACCAGCATAGATCTATTCCGCTAATGTTCTAGTCTGCATATTTGATACTTTTGAGCTATTCTACGTCGGTTCGGACTACATTGGTCGCTGGATTTGAGTCGTTCGTGGTCAATCTGTGCCAAATTGTATTATTTCGTCTCAAAACCGGCATAGATCGATTCCGCTGATGTTCTAGTCTGCATATTTGATACGTCGGTTGGGACTATTTTGGTCGCTGGATTTTACTCGTTCGTGGTCAATCTGTGCCAAATGGTATTATTTCGTCTCAAAACCGGCATAGATCGATTTCGCCTCAAAACCGGCATAGATCGATTCCGCTAATGTTCTAGTCTGCATATTTGATACTTTTGAGCTATTCTACGTTGGGACCACTTTGGTCGCTGGATTTTACTCGTTCGTGGTCAATCTGTGCCAAATTGTATTATTTCGTCTCAAAACTGGCATAGATCGATTCCGCCTCAAAACCGGCATAGATCTATTCCGCTGATGTTCTAGTCTGCATATTTGATACTGCTGAGCTATTCTACGTTTGTTGGGACCACTTTGGTAGCTGGATTTTACTCGTTCGTGGTCAATCTGTGCAAATTGTATTATTTCGTCTCAAAACTGGCATAGATCGATTCCGCTAATGTTCTAGTCTGCATATTTGATACATTTGAGCTATTCTACGTTGGGACCACTTTGGTCGCTGGATTTTACTCGTTCGTGGTCAATCTGTGCCAAATTGTATTATTTCGTCTCAAAACTGGCATAGATCGATTCCGCCTCAAAACCGGCATAGATCGATTCCGCTAATGTTCTAGTCTGCATATTTGATACTTTTGAGCTATTCTACGTTGGGACCACTTTGGTCGCTGGATTTTACTCGTTCGTGGTCAATCTGTGCCAAATTGTATTATTTCGTCTCAAAACTGGCATAGATCGATTCCGCTGATGTTCTAGTCTGCATATTTGATACTGTTGAGCTATTCTACGTCGGTTGGGACTACATTGGTCGCTGGATTTAACTCGTTCGTGGTCAATCTGTGCCAAATTGTATTATTTCGTCTCAAAACCGGCATAGATCGATTCCGCTGATGTTCTAGTCTGCATATTTGATACTGTTGAGCTATTCTACGTTGGGACCACTTTGGTCGCTGGATTTTACTCGTTCGTAGTCAATCTGTGCCAAATTGTATTATTTCGTCTCAAAACTGGCATAGATCGATTCCGTCTCAAAACCGGCATAGATCGATTCCGCTAATGTTCTAGTCTGCATATTTGATACATTTGAGCTATTCTACGTTGGGACCACTTTGGTCGCTGGATTTTACTCGTTCGTGGTCAATCTGTGCCAAATTGTATTATTTCGGCTCAAAACTGGCATAGATCGATTCCGCCTCAAAACCGGCATAGATCTATTCCGCTGATGTTCTAGTCTGCATATTTGATACTGCTGAGCGATTCTACGTTTGTTGGGACCACTTTGGTAGCTGGATTTTACTCGTTCGTGGTCAATCTGTGCCAAATTGTATTATTTCGTCTCAAAACTGGCATAGATCGATTCCGCCTCAAAACCGGCATAGATCTATTCCGCTGATGTTCTAGTCTGTATATTTGATACATTTGAGCTATTCTACGTCTGTTGGGACTATTTTGGTAGCCGGATTTTACTCGTTCGTGGTCAATCTGTGCCAAATGGTATTATTTCGTCTCAAAACCGTCATAGATCGATTCCGCTGATGTTCTAGTCTGCATATTTGATACTGTTGAGCTATTCTACGTTGGGACCACTTTGGTCGCTGGATTTCACTCGTTTGTTGTCAATCTGTGCCAAATGGTATTATTTCGTCTCAAAACCGGCATAGATCGATTTCGCCTCAAAACCGGCATAGATCGATTCCGCTAATGTTCTAGTCTGCATATTTGATACTTTTGAGCTATTCTACGTTGGGACCACTTTGGTCGCTGGATTTTACTCGTTCGTGGTCAATCTGTGCCAAATTGTATTCTTTCGTCTCAAAACTGGCATAGATCGATTCCGCCTCAAAACCGGCATAGATCGATTCCGCTAATGTTCTAGTCTGCATATTTGACTTTTGAGCTATTCTACGTTGGAACCACTTTGGTCGCTGGATTTTACTCGTTCGTGGTCAATCTGTGCCAAATTGGCATAGATCGATTCCGCCTCAAAACCG
The DNA here is from genome assembly GCF_016097725.1 of Ips typographus. Classification (NCBI taxonomy): domain Eukaryota; kingdom Metazoa; phylum Arthropoda; class Insecta; order Coleoptera; family Curculionidae; genus Ips; species Ips typographus. The sequence goes on from NW_028098566.1 coordinate 22,308, forward strand.
GCATAGATCGATTCCGCTAATGTTCTAGTCTGCATATTTGATACATTTGAGCTATTCTACGTTGGGACCACTTTGGTCGCTGGATTTTACTCGTTCGTGGTCAATCTGTGCCAAATTGTATTATTTCGTCTCAAAACTGGCATAGATCGATTCCGCCTCAAAACCGGCATAGATCTATTCCGCTGAAGTTCTAGTCTGCATATTTGATACTGCTGAGCTATTCTACGTCTGTTGGGACCACTTTGGTAGCTGTACTTTACTCGTTCGTGGTCAATCTGTGCCAAATTGTATTATTTCGTCTCAAATCTGGCATAGATCGATTCCGCCTCAAAACCGGCATAGATCTATTCCGCTGATGTTCTAGTCTGCATATTTGATACTTTTGAGCTATTCTACGTCCGTTGGGACTATTTTGGTAGCTGGATTTTACTCGTTCGTGGTCAATCTGTGCCAAATGGTATTATTTCGTCTCAAAACCGGCATAGATCGATTTCGCCTCAAAACCAGCATAGATCTCTTCCGCTAATGTTCCAGTCTGCATATTTGATACTTTTGAGCTATTCTACGTCGGTTGGGACTACATTGGTCGCTGGATTTTACTCGTTCGTGGTCAATCTGTGCCAAATTGTATTATTTCGTCTCAAAACCGGCATAGATCGATTTCGCCTCAAAACCAGCATAGATCTATTCCGCTAATGTTCTAGTCTGCATATTCGATACTTTTGAGCTATTCTACGTTGGTTGGGACTACATTGGTCGCTGGATTTTACTCGTTCGTGGTCAATCTGTGCCAAATGGTATTATTTCGTCTCAAAACCGGCATAGATCGATTCCGCTGATGCTCTAGTCGGCATATTTGATACTTTTGAGCTATTCTACGTCGGTTGGGACTATTTTGGTACGGACTACATTGGTCGCTGGATTTCAGTCGTTCGTAGTCAATCTGTGCCAAATTGTATTATTTCGTCTCAAAACCGGCATAGATCGATTTCGCCTCAAAACCAGCATAGATCTATTCCGCTAATGTTCTAGTCTGCATATTCGATACTTTTGAGCTATTCTACGTTGGTTGGGACTACATTGGTCGCTGGATTTCACTCGTTCGTTGTCAATCTGTGCCAAATTGTATTATTTCGTCTCAAAACCCGCATAGATCAATTCCGCTGATGTTCTAGTCTGCATATTTGATACTTTTGAGCTATTCTACGTCGGTTGGGACTATTTTGGTACGGACTACATTGGTCGCTGGATTTCACTCGTTTGTTGTCAATCTGTGCCAAATGGTATTATTTCGTCTCAAAACCGGCATAGATCGATTCCGCTGATGTTCTAGTCTGCATATTTGATACTGCTGAGCTATTCTACGTCTGTTGGGACCACTTTGGTATCTGGGTTTCACTCGTTTGTTGTCAATCTGTTCCAAATTGTATTATTTCGTCTCAAAACTGGCATAGATCGATTCCGCTGATGTTCTAGTCTGCATATTTGATACTTTTGAGCTATTCTACGTCGGTTCGGACTACAATGGTCGCTGGATTTTACCCGTTCGTGGTCAATCTGTGCCAAATTGTATTATTTCGTCTCAAAACCGGCATAGATCGATTTCGCCTCAAAACCGGCATAGATCGATTCCGCCTCAAAACCGGCATAGATCTATTCCGCTAATGTTCTAGTCTGCATATTTGATACTTTTGAGCTATTCTACGTCGGTTGGGACTACATTGGTCGCTGGATTTCACTCGTTAGTGGTCAATCTGTGCCAAATTGTATTATTTCGTCTCAAAACCGGCATAGATCGATTCCGCTGATGTTCTAGTCTGCATATTTGATACTGTTGAGCTATTCTACGTTGGGACCACTTTGGTCGCTGGATTTTACTCGTTCGTAGTCAATCTGTGCCAAATTGTATTATTTCGTCTCAAAACTGGCATAGATCGATTCCGTCTCAAAACCGGCATAGATCGATTCCGCTAATGTTCTAGTCTGCATATTTGATACATTTGAGCTATTCTACGTTGGGACCACTTTGGTCGCTGGATTTTACTCGTTCGTGGTCAATCTGTGCCAAATTGTATTATTTCGTCTCAAAACTGGCATAGATCGATTCCGTCTCAAAACCGGCATAGATCGATTCCGCTAATGTTCTAGTCTGCATATTTGATACATTTGAGCTATTCTACGTTGGGACCACTTTGGTCGCTGGATTTTACTCGTTCGTGGTCAATCTGTGCCAAATTGTATTATTTCATCTCAAAACTGGCATAGATCGATTCCGCCTCAAAACCGGCATAGATCGATACCGCTAATGTTCTAGTCTGCATATTTGATACTTTTGAGCTATTCTACGTCGGTTCGGACTACATTGGTCGCTGGATTTTACTCGTTCGTGGTAAATCTGTGCCAAATTGTATTATTTCGTCTCAAAACCGGCATAGATCGATTCCGCTGATGTTCTAGTCTGCATATTTGATACTGCTGAGCTATTCTACGTCTGTTGGGACCACTTTGGTAGCTGGGTTTCACTCGTTTGTTGTCAATCTGTGCCAAATTGTATTATTTCGTCTCAAAACCGGCATAGATCGATTCCACTGATGTTCTAGTCTGCATATTTGATACTGCTGAGCTATTCTACGTCTGTTGGGACCACTTTGGTCGCTGGATTTCACTCGTTCGTGGTCAATCTGTGCCAAATTGTATTATTTCGTCTCAAAACCGGCATAGATCGATTCCGCCTCAAAACCGGCATAGATCGATTCCGCTAATGTTCGTCTGCATATTTGATACTTTTGAGCTATTCTACGTCGGTTGGGACTACATTGGTCGCTGGATTTCACTCGTTCGTGGTCAATCTGTGCCAAATGGTATTATTTCGTCTCAAAACCGGCATAGATCGATTTCGCCTCAAAACCAGCATAGATCTATTCCGCTAATGTTCTAGTCTGCATATTTGATACTTTTGAGCTATTCTACGTCGGTTCGGACTACATTGGTCGCTGGATTTGAGTCGTTCGTGGTCAATCTGTGCCAAATTGTATTATTTCGTCTCAAAACCGGCATAGATCGATTCCGCTGATGTTCTAGTCTGCATATTTGATACGTCGGTTGGGACTATTTTGGTCGCTGGATTTTACTCGTTCGTGGTCAATCTGTGCCAAATGGTATTATTTCGTCTCAAAACCGGCATAGATCGATTTCGCCTCAAAACCGGCATAGATCGATTCCGCTAATGTTCTAGTCTGCATATTTGATACTTTTGAGCTATTCTACGTTGGGACCACTTTGGTCGCTGGATTTTACTCGTTCGTGGTCAATCTGTGCCAAATTGTATTATTTCGTCTCAAAACTGGCATAGATCGATTCCGCCTCAAAACCGGCATAGATCTATTCCGCTGATGTTCTAGTCTGCATATTTGATACTGCTGAGCTATTCTACGTTTGTTGGGACCACTTTGGGTAGCTGGATT
>NW_028098567.1:0-24657 GCF_016097725.1 Ips typographus
TTTCAAACTGTGTTTCTGGCAGTTCAAATTTTGACACCGCTTTTTCCTCCTGACTGTACCTCTTTTTGTAGCGTTTTTTAATGTCATTGGATAAGAAATTTAGTGAGGATTCCAAAATGTGCTTAAACCCTCATTTTCCCACTCCAAGTGGGTTTTACACGCGATTTTCTCCCTGACTGTCCTTTCAAAAAGTGTTTCTGGCAGTTCAAACTTTGACACCGCTTTTCTTCCTGACTGTACGTTTTTTTGTAGCGTTTTTTAATGTCATGGGATAAGCAATTTAGTGAGGATTTCAAAAATGTGCTTCAAACACTCATTTTCCCACTCCAAATGGGTTTTACAAGCAATTTTGTCCCTGACTGTCCTTTCAAACAGTGTTTTCTGCCAGTTTAAATTTTGACACCGCTTTTCTTCCTGACTGTAACAAATTGTGTAGTGTTTTTTAGGTTATTGGATAGAAAATTAAGTGATTATTCCAAAAATGTGCTTAAACCCTCATTTTCCCACTCCAAGTGGGTTTTACACGCGATTTTCTCCCTGATTGTCCTTTCAAAATGTGTTTCTGGCAGTTCAAACTTTGACACCGCTTTTCATCCTGATTGTAACAAATTGTGTAGTGTTTTTTAGGTTATTGGATAGGAAATTTAATGAGGATTCCAAAAATGTGCTTAAAACACTCATTTTCCCACTCCAAGTGGGTTTTAAACGCGATGTTCTCCCTGACTGTCCTTTCAAACTGTTTCTGGCAGTTCAAATTTTGACACCGCTTTTCTTCCTGACTGTACCTCTTTTGTAGCGTTTTTAATGTCATTGGATAAGAAATTTAGTGAGGATTCCAAAAATGTGCTTAAACCCTCATTTTCCCACTCCAAGTGGGTTTTACACGCGATTTTCTCCCTGACTGTCCTTTCAAAAAGTGTTTCTGGCAGTTCAAACTTTGACACCGCTTTTCTTCCTGACTGTACGTTTTTTTGTAGCGTTTTTAATGTCATGGGATAAGAAATTTAGTGAGGATTTCATTAATATGCTTAAAACACTCATTTTCCCACTCCAAGTGGGTTTTACACGCGATTTTCTCCCTGACTGTCCTTTCAAAAAGTGTTTCTGGCAGTTCAAACTTTGACACCGCTTTTCTTCCTGACTGTACGTTTTTTTGTAGCGTTTTTAATGTCATGGGATAAGAAATTTAGTGAGGATTTCATTAATGTGCTTAAAACACTCATTTTCCACTCCAAATGAGTTTTACAAGCGACTTTGTCCCTGACTGTCCTTTCAAACAGTGTTTCTGCCAGTTTAAACTTTGACACCGCTTTTCTTCCTGACTGTACCTCTTTTTGAGGCGTTTTTAATGTCATTGGATAAGAAATTTAGTGAGGATTCCAAAAATGTGCTTAAAACACCAATTTTCCCACTACAAGTGGGTTTTACACGCGATTTTGTTCCTGACTGTCCTTTCAAACTGGTTTCTGGCAGTTCAAATTTTGACACCGCTTTTCTGCCTGACTGTACTAAATTATGTAGCGTTTTTAATGTCATTGGATAAGAAATTTAGTGAGGATTCCAAAAATGTGCTTAAAACACTCATTTTCCCACTCCAAGTGGGTTTTACAAGCGATTTTCTCCCTGACTGACCTTTCAAACTGTGTTTCTGGCAGTTGAAATTTTGACACCGCTTTTCATCCTGATTGTACCAGATTGTGTGGTGTTTTTTAGGTTATTGGATAAGAAATTTAGTGAGGATTCCAAAAATGTGCTTAAAACACTCATTTTCCCACTCCAAGTGGGTTTACACGCGATTTTCTCCCTGACTGTCCTTTCAAAAAGTGATTTTGGCAGTTCAAACTTTGACACCGCTTTTATTCCTGACTGTACGTTTTTTTGTAGCGTTTTTAATGTCATGGGATAAGAAATTTAGTGAGGATTTCAAAAATGTGCTTCAAACACTCATTTTCCCACTCCAAATGGGTTTTACAAGCAATTTTGTCCCTGACTGTCCTTTCAAACAGTGTTTCTGCCAGTTTAAATTTTGACACCGCTTTTCTTCCTGACTGTACCAAATTGTGTAGTGTTTTTTAGGTTATTGGATAGAAAATTAAGTGATTATTCCAAAAATGTGCTTAAACCCTCATTTTCCCACTCCAAGTGGGTTTTACACGCGATTTTCTCCCTGATTGTCCTTTCAAACAGTGTTTCTGGCAGTTCAAACTTTGACACCGCTTTTCTTCGTGACTGTACCTCTTTTTGTAGCGTTTTTAATGTCATTGGATAAGAAATTTAGTGACGATTCCAAAAATGTGCTTAAACCCTCATTTTCCCACTCCAAGTGGGTTTTACACGAGTTACGAGGCACCCTTTTACGTAAAATGCAAGTTAAAGCAAGTACTTAAATATCGCTGAATAGACATAATATTGTTCTCGGGAGTGTTTGTGTTAGATTTAGAGTTAGTCAGAGCTTAACATTAAAACTAGTTAGACGTATTACGTATTATTATTTTAGTATATTTTCTAATAAAGCTTAAGTTAATTATTTTTAAAAAGGTATTTTGCAACACCGGTTTCGTAATTGGCGCAGTCGGTAGGATTGGCAAAAATTGATACATCGAGTATTAATTTCCGGTACGGATTATTGCCAATCTAAGAACATTTCGAGTGAAGATCCTGTTTCCGAATGAAGATCGGTTAAACTGGACTATCGATCAGGAACCATCTGAAGAGTTGCCTTGTACCAAGTAAATTGGAAATTAGTCAACCATCGATTAATTTCACGGGCAAGACGGAATTTGGACTGGACTACATCGTCACCCAAACCTGAAGCTCATAGGATGAAGATATTAGTACTAGTGCTACTTATGTAAGTGCAATTTTCTAGATGTCACATGACGATTTATCGAATCTATTGAGTAATTTATCTATCGATAAGAAAGAACCTTCAAATAGCTCTGACTCCACTTTAGAAACTAAAGTGCTAACTAACTCAAAATCAAATTCGAATCAAAATCAAACAATTAATTTTAACGCTGATTTGTTAGCAGAAAATCTTAAAAAGCTACAAACATCAGGTAATTTACAATTACATACTAATATTAATACAGATTTATCTGAAATGGCTCTTCAGTTTAAGCCAGAATATATTAATTGTGTGCCTCAGTTTGATGGCAATCCAAGCGAATTAAATCGATTTCTAGCAACTTGCAAAACTTTAATCGAACAATTTTATGATGTAACTAACAGAAATTGCTTCCAAAATACTTATTTATTACATTGCTTAATTGGAAAGTTAACAGGAAGTGCAAAGACTTGTTGTGAATGTCCAAAACGTCTCCACCTGGGACGAACTAAAATGTACGTTGTATAGACACTTTGCGGATACTCGTGATGAGTCGTGCCTCAACAGAGATTTAGTTATGCTTAGACAGGGTAGTAACGAATCTCCCCAAAATTTTTATGATAGGGTTTTAGAAATATTGAATTTGTTAGTAAGTTTTGTTGATGCTCATGATACAGTAGAATCAGCAACAATTAAGCGTAGCTTGTATCAAAACTTAGCGTTAACGACATTTTTATCGGGATTGAAAGAACCCCTAGGAAATACAATTAGGTGTATGAACCAATTGATTTAGCTCAGGCAATCCAATTTGTCATACAGGAAAATAATGTTAGGTATTTCCAAAATAACACACACAACCCATTTAAACAACACCCACATAAAACACAAACAACTAAACCAGTTATAAACTATTTTCCAACCCATCAACCACGATTTCCTTCATTTTCAAACCCGTCAATGACTAATTTTAATGGTAACTTCAATACTAACACATCCCACAATCAATTCAGACAACCTTTTCCATCCCAACCTATACCTATAAGGCCAAATAACAATTTCCGACCTCAAAAATTTCCAACCAATTCTCAAGTGTTCGGAAGACCAAACACTAACGTTTTCAAACCCAATAGTTCAAAAATTGTACCTACTCCAACACCTATGTCGGTGTGCACCCAACAAACATTTAGAACTAATAGATCAAATCAATTTCCGGGACAACGTCCTTCACAGGGCAATTTCCAACAATTCCAACCACGAAGGAATATGCCAACAATCGAAGAAGTCTATAATACGGAACTAGATACAACCCCTAATGATTATTTTTATAATTACCCCAAAAATGATCATTATTTGCAATATAACAGTGATTTTCCTAACGAGGAACAAATCGACTTTTCAACAAATAATCAATATCTAGATCAATCGACAATTGAAGACTCCCAAACGTCTAATGAAACTGAAAATTTTCACCAAGCTTCTAAGGACAATTTGATCACATAACAGACAATCCACTAATTTTTAATCTTAACCTAAACTCGTCTAGTGAACTTGCTTATGTGATATTTCCAGAACAAAATTTAAAAATTTTAATTGATTCAGGATCTAGTAGATCGTTTATGAATCCAGATCTAGTACAGAGGTTATTTCCAACGCGAATAATGTATGAACCATTTGTTGTAAGTTCAACTTTTCAACAATCAGCACACGACCATAGTGCATTAATTCCAGCTTCGAAATTGTTTAAATTACCAGATCCGCAAGATTTAAAATTTTTCTTATTTAAATTTCATTCAATTTTTGACGGCTTGTTAGGACTTGATAACCTTAAACTTCTACAAGCAAACGTAAATCTAGACACTAATCACATAATAACACCTTATGCAAAAATTCCTTTGCAATTTTATAAAACTAATTCTGATTTAAATTTAATCACGGTTCAACCACGAACAGAACAAGTAATAAAAGTTAAAACATCAATTAAAAATGGAGAAGTAATTATTCCACACACTAAAATTCAGAAATGTGAAATTCCAGAATCCTTAAGTTTAGCAAAAAACGGTTGCGCAATAACAACAATTTTAAATAATGGAAATTCACCAATAACTATCGACTTCTCAGACCCAATCGAAGTAGAAAATTTTGATATATCATATTTTGAGAACATTGACTTTAACAACTTTAATGACTGTCCATCACATGACTCAAACTTTGATATTTCTAAAATACGTGTTGACCATCTAAACTCCGAAGAAAAAAGTAAAATCTTAAAATTATGTCAAGAATTTTCAGATATTTTCTATAACGAAAATGTGCCTTTATCGTTTACAAATAAAATTAAACATACTATCAAAACTAGTGACGAAACCCCTGTTTACACAAAATCGTACAGGTATCCTTTCATTCATCGACAAGAAGTTGATCGCCAAATTAAAAAGATGTTAGAACAAAATATCATTAGACCATCTGATTCTCCTTGGTCTTCACCCATTTGGGTTGTACCAAAAAAATTAGATGCGTCCGGTAAACAAAAGTGGCGCGTCGTAATCGATTATAGAAAACTGAATGAAAAAAACCATCGATAAAAAGTATCCACTGCCTCAAATTACCGACATTTTAGATAAATTAGGTAAATGTCAATATTTTTCGACTATAGACTTAGCATCAGGTTTCCATCAAATCGAGATGCATGAAGATGATATTCCGAAAACCGCTTTTAACGCAGAAAACGGTCATTTCGAATTTCTTAGAATGCCATTCGGTCTGAAAAATGCGCCAGCAACCTTCCAGCAGGTTATGGACTCTATATTACGCGGAATTCAGAACGAAAAGTGCTTAGTCTATTTAGATGACATTATTGTGTACTCAACATCCTTGCAAGAACATATGGAAAATTTAAAATTAGTTTTTCAGAGATTACGAGATTCAATTTTAAAATACAGACAGATAAAAGTGAATTCTTACGACATGAAGTAGCTTATCTAGGACATGTTGTCACTCCTTCTGGTGTAAAACCAAACCCAGATAAAATTTTGGCCATAAAACGATTTCCAATTCCAAAAACAACCAAACAATTAAAAGGATTTTTGGGACTTTTGGGATATTATCGTAGATTCATTAATAATTTTTCCAAATTAACTAAACCATTAACAAAATGTCTAAAAAAGGGAGCCAAAATTGAGCATAACGATGAATTTGTCAATTGTTTCGAGACCTGTAAAAACCTTTTAATCAATGAACCAATATTGCAGTACCCCGACTTTAGTAAGCCATTCAATTTAACAACGGATGCAAGTAACGTCGCATTGGGAGCAGTATTATCGCAAGGGCCGATAGGTCAAGATTTACCAATCGCGTATGCATCTAGGACTCTAAATGACTCTGAATTAAATTATTCCACCATAGAAAAAGAGTGTTTATGCTTAGTCTGGGCAACTAAATATTTCAGGCCATATTTATTTGGTAGGAAGTTTAATATAATAACCGACCATAAACCATTACAATGGTTATTTTCGCTAAAAGATCCATCTTCAAAATTACTACGTTGGCGAATCAAGTTAGAAGAATTTGATTATCACATTATCTATAAAAAGGGTAAACTGAATACTAACGCTGACGCCTTGTCACGGATAGAAATTCACGTTAAAGAAACCCAAGACACTGAAGCATTTGATATCGACAAGTATGTAAATGATGTTTACAACGATCATATGGCACCTAGTACAAGTTACGATTTGGATCGGATTTCTGTTATCGCTCAACCGGACGACGAGCAGCCGTGTATCCCTGACGATGATAATAACACCGTTCATACAAATGCTGATCAAGATCCTGTAGTTGGTATTCCGATTTCAGAAACTGCTGTTAACTATGGTACAAACCAAATAATAATCCAAAAGGTATTTCATTCACCCGCGAAACACAGAATTACAAATTTGTTTGACAAGAAACGTCGAATTACTGTACAATTCTCTGAAGACGATTTTGAAAAAAGTGTCATAACATTCATTAAGGAAGCTGTTGTACCAAATAAACTTTATTACCTGTATTTTGAAGATCCAGATATTTTTGAACCATTCGCTGAAGTAATAAGAAAAACCTTTAAGTGGCCATCTCTTAAATTCTTACGTTGTCTCAAAAAATTAATTGATGTTACGGATAAAAACGACATCAAAGAGATAATTCAAAATTATCATGAAAGTAAATCTAACCACCGCGGCATCGAAGAAACGATTAAACGTTTAAGAGAAAGGTATTACTGGCCCGAATTAAAACAATCTGTTCAAACTTATATAAATGATTGCGAGATTTGTATAAGAAGTAAATATGAGAGAACCCCAGTCAAAATCCCAATGAATGTGACTCCAACTGCATCAAGACCTTTTGAAATTATTCACCTTGACACCTATACTTTTGAAAAAAACAAATTTCTGACAATTATTGACAGTTTCTCGAAATATGCACAAGCATATCATTTAAATTCACTTGCTTCTGTGGAAATTGTTGATAAGCTTTTAATATTCTTTTCTCACCATGGAATACCCAAACAAATAATTGTCGACAATGGCACCGAATTTAAAAATTCAGTGGTGACAGAATTATTAACTTTGCACAAGATTAAAGTACATTTTTGTTCCCCACATCACCCAGAATCAAATGGAGTTATAGAAAGATTACATTCAACTCTTGCTGAACACATTAGATTACTTAATAATCAAAATTATTCAGCCGCTCCGATGGAACAAAAATGATTTATGCCATACTTGCGTATAATCATACCATTCACTCTAGTACTAATCTAAAACCAATTGATATTATACAAGGACACGTAACCTCAAATGACATTTTCGACCTAAAATTAGATCAAATCCTTGTCAACGATTATGTCAATTCACATAAAGAAAAAGCAAATATTCTCTATTCTCAAATTAATGATAAATTAATTAAAAAGAAAGAATATTTGGCTGAAAAAAGGAATAAAAATACAGACGACCCTGAAATATTCCAACCTGACCAAACCGTGTACTTAAAGAAACACACTCGTCAAAAACACACAGACAAATTTACACAACCGACTAAACTAATTAGTATAAATACGAAAAAGAAAACAGGTGTTACGGAAAAACAAGGAAAAGTACATCTCTCTAATATTAAACGCCCTTTAATTAGGAAAAAATATAGTTTTGAATAATAAAATTATTTTTCAGAATTCTGCAAAAGACCCGTGCAGTCGACGACAAAATTACAGTCAAGACGTTATCGGATAACCCTGGACTAATTCCAGTTAACCTAGGGCACGCAAAATTAGAAGAGTACTCCTTTACACTTTTCAATTTCTACGACTTAAATCCAGTAATTATAGAATTAAATAAGTTACAGAATAGGTCTATAAACATAACCGCTTTAATAGATAGACACATAGAATATAGAATAGAAACGCTTAATTACATTAAAATATTATCGTTAATTCAAGAAAGGGTAGAAAATAAGCTAAAAGAGATAATTCCTCACCCAGATAGATATAAGCGCGGACTAATAAATGGCATTGGCTCCATTTTTAAATCAATCACAGGAAATCTAGACGCTTCAGATGGAGAACGTTATGATAATCTAATACAAGAACTGCAAAATAATCAAAATAAGTTAACTTCGAGAATTTTGGAAGGAAATTCTGTATCACTCAAATTGTTTTACGAGCTACAACGTATTCAAAAAGTAGTTACTGCCAATCGAATGCCTCTAGAAGTTACTTTAGAGAATACACTCTTGTACGAAAAATTCATAAAAGTAGAAAGTTTTATATATAAGAACAAAGTAAATTTTGTTTTCAAAATTCCAATCACCCATCCAAACGAATTTAACTATTATCGACTCTATTCAACACCTGTATATCATCAGAGTTATTTTAAGGTTATCATACCAGAAAATAAATTTCTTTTAAAAAATAAATTGCACTTCTCATACCAGAGTACCGAATGTACTAAACTTAAAAATCAGTACTACTTATGCGACAAAATGGAACTTCAAGATGATAGGCAAAACGCATCCTGCACCATTCAATTATTAGAAGATAATGGATTTTCACCTGCCTGTCACCAATCGCAATACATATTGCCAGTCCAATAGTCAATCAACTGGATGACTTAAGTCAATGGATAATAGTGTTGCCCAAAGAAGAACTAGTTCAATTAAAGTGTACAAATCAAAATGAACGTCTAAGGCTACTGGGAACATACATAATGAACATACCAGTACATTGTGAAGTTCAGTTTAACAACATATTGATCAATAATCGGCAACCAGCAGAAAATTCCAATCAACTAATTCTTTTCCCTGATTTAACAGACAATTTGCCATTTTTACCGACGTTGAGCTTAAGTACTCAACCATTGGAAGAAATCAAATTGGACGATTTGCAGAAGCTAAAAAGCCAAATTTTGGAAACCCATCCTTCGTTAAGCTTTTCGGACATTTCCAAAACTCCAAGTTTTTGGACAATTGCAATTTATGGACTCTTGATCCTGCTGGTCATCTACATTGTCATAAGGAAACTAAACCTGTTAAGTTGCGGTAAGAAGACCATGATGGAAGAAAATCCTAAGGAAATGGAGCTACCACGTGATGTTCAACTACCCCGTCAAGCCGTATAGTTGAAGCTTCCAGGGGAGGAGTTACGAGGCACCCTTTTACGTAAAATGCAAGTTAAAGCAAGTACTTAGGTATCGCTGAATAGACATAATATTGTTCTCGGGAGTGTTTGTGTTAGATTTAGAGTTAGTCAGAGCTTAACATTAAAACTAGTTAGACGTATTACGTATTATTATTTTAGTATATTTTCTAATAAAGCTTAAGTTAATTATTTTTAAAAAGGTATTTTGCAACACCGGTTTCGTAATTCACGCGATTTTCTCCCTGACTGTCCTTTCAAACAGTGTTTCTGCCAGTTTAAATTTTGACACCGCTTTTCTTCCTGACTGTACCAAATTGTGTAGTGTTTTTTAGGTTATTGGATAGGAAATTTAATGAGGATTCCAAAAATGTGCTTAAAACACTCATTTTCCCACTCCAAATGGGTTTTACAAGCGATTTTCTCCCTGACTGTCCTTTCAAAATGTGTTTCTGGCAGTTCAAACTTTGACACCGCTTTTCATCCTGATTGTAACAAATTGTGTAGTGTTTTTTAGGTTATTGGATAGGAAATTTAATGAGGATTCCAAAAATGTGCTTAAAACACTCATTTTCCCACTCCAAATGGGTTTTACAAGCGGTTTTGTCCCTGTCTGTCCTTCCAATCAGAGTTTCTGGCAGTTAAAATTTTGACACCGCTTCTCTTCCTGATTGTACCTCTTTTTGTAGCGTTTTTAATGTCATTGGATAAGAAATTTAGTGAGGATTCCAAAAAAGTGCTTAAAACACTCATTTTCCCACTCCAAGTGGGTTTTAAACGAGATTTTCTCCCTGACTGTCCTTTCAAACTGTGTTTCTGGCAGTTGAAATTTGACACCGCTTTTCATCCTGATTGCACCAAATTGAGCAGTGTTTTTTAGGTTATTGGATAGGAAATTTAATGAGGATTCCAAAAATGTGCTTAAAACACTCATTTTCCACTCCAAATGAGTTTTACAAGCGACTTTGTCCCTGACTGTCCTTTCAAACAGTGTTTCTGCCAGTTTAAATTTTGACACCGCTTTTCTTCCTGACTATACCTCTTTTGAGGCGTTTTTAATGTCATTGGATAAGAAATTTAGTGAGGATTCCAAAAATGTGCTTAAAACACCAATTTTCCCACTACAAGTGGGTTTTACACGCGATTTTGTTCCTGACTGTCCTTTCAAACTGTGTTTCTGGCAGTTCAAATTTTGACACCGCTTTTCTTCCTGACTGTACCAAATTGTGTAGCGTTTTTAATGTCATTGGATAAGAAATTTAGTGAGGATTCCAAAAATGTGCTTAAAACACTCATTTTCCCACTCCAAGTGGGTTTTACACGCGATTTTCTCCCTGACTGACCTTTCAAACTGTGTTTCTGGCAGTTGAAATTTTGACACCGCTTTTCATCCTGATTGTACCAGATTGTGTGGTGTTTTTAGGTTATTGGATAAGAAATTTAGTGAGGATTCCAAAAATGTGCTTAAAACACTCATTTTCCCACTCCAAGTGGGTTTTACACGCGATTTTCTCCCTGACTGTCCTTTCAAAAAGTGTTTCTGGCAGTTCAAACTTTGACACCGCTTTTATTCCTGACTGTACGTTTTTTTGTAGCGTTTTTAATGTCATGGGATAAGAAATTTAGTGAGGATTTCAAAAATGTGCTTCAAACACTCATTTTCCCACTCCAAATGGGTTTTACAAGCAATTTTGTCCCTGACTGTCCTTTCAAACAGTGTTTCTGCCAGTTTAAATTTTGACACCGCTTTTCCTCCTGACTGTACCAAATTGTGTAGTGTTTTTTAGGTTATTGGATAGGACATTCAGTGAGGATTCCAAAAATGTGCTTAAACCCTCATTTTCCCAACCCCAAGTGGGTTTTACACGCGATTTTCTCCCTGATTGTCCTTTCAAACAGTGTTTCTGGCAGTTCAAACTTAGACACCGCTTTTCTTCCTGACTGTACCTTTTTTTGTAGCGTTTTTAATGTCATTGGATAAGAAATTTAGTGAGGATTCCAAAAATGTGCTTAAACCCTCATTTTCCCACTCCAAGTGGGTTTTACACGCGATTTTCTCCCTGACTGTCCTTTCAAAAAGTGTTTCTGGCAGTTAAAACTTGACACCGCTTTTCTTCCTAACTGTACGTTTTTTTGTAGCGTTTTTAATGTCATGGATAAAAAATTTAGTGAGGATTTCATGTGCTTAAAACACTCATTTTCCACTCCAAATGAGTTTACAAGCGACTTTGTCCCTGACTGTCCTTTCAAACAGTGTTTCTGCCAGATTAAATTTTGACACCGCTTTTCTTCCTGACTGTACCTCTTTTTGAGGCGTTTTTAATGTCATTGGATAAGAAATTTAGTGAGGATTCCAAAAATGTGCTTAAAACACCAATTTTCCCACTACAAGTGGGTTTTACACGCGATTTTGTTCCTGACTGTCCTTTCAAACTGTGTTTCTGGCAGTTCAAATTTTGACACCGCTTTTCTGCCTGACTGTACTAAATTATGTAGCGTTTTTAATGTCATTGGATAAGAAATTTAGTGAGGATTCCAAAATGTGCTTAAAACACTCATTTTCCCACTCCAAGTGGGTTTTACAAGCGATTTTCCCCTAACTGACCTTTCAAACTGTGTTTCTGGCAGTTGAAATTTTGACACCGCTTTTCATCCTGATTGTACCAGATTGTGTCGTGTTTTTTTAGGTTATTGGATAAGAAATTTAGTGAGGATTCCAAAAATGCAAGTGCTTCGTCGTATTCTACGTCAGTAATCAATTGGTGTGTAAATGGTAAGTCATTGTTGAAGTAGTTGTCGTACCAATCAGTTATTCTAGTCCAGTTCTGCTCTTCAAAATTAGGGTTGGTGGAAATTGCGAAAGCTTTTTGAAAATGTCTGGCGAATGCGTCTGCTTTGTCTTTGTCTGTATCTAGTTCGGTACCGTTTTCATTTATATTGCCAATAAAGTTGTTTTTTTTGTAGCGCGAGAGTTTTTTTATTTTTTGCCAGTAAGTTTTTCCCGCGTCACGTTCGATTTCTTGGCAAGCTTCTAGCCATTTTTCTTGTCTATATTGATCAATTAGTGTTTTTACGTTTCTGTTCAGTTCGTTTAGTTTTCGTTTTAGTTCGTTATCATTCGTTTGTGTGTATAGTCTGTATAATTCTCTTTACGTTTGAGAAGTCTGAGTATGTACTTCGGAAGAGTATGTTGATAGAAGGTATTTTTTATGTGGGGAGAAAATTCTTGTATGGCTGTTGTCAATTGTTTCTGTATGTTTTCAATAGAACAAGTCTCTGGCTGCAATGAATGAATGAAGTTGTGTATGTGTTCTTTTACTTTATCTACGTCTGTTTTATTTAGGTTAATTTTTTGTGAGTTTTCCGGTAATCCCGTCGTTTGTGTCTGTCCGAGGTCAATATTAAAGTGATTGCCAAATGGTCCGACCCGAGTTCGTTTGTCAAATCGACATTTGTAATCACATTAGTCAAGTTAGCTGTATGTAGTAGTAGGTCCGGAGTTGAGTCCTGGTTTCCAATCATTAGAAATGTAGGTGGTGTGTGTTTTCTTTTAAAGTCGGAATTGTTCAAAAATTGGTTCAGTTGCGCTGTCTTTTGTCGGTTTACGTTAAAGTCTCCAATCAGAATGCATACTTGTAAGTGCATGCTTTCGTGAATATGGTCGGTCCGATGTTAGAGTGAGGATGTATATATACCATGTAGCCGTTTACGTTTTAAATCCTTTATTTCTAATTTTAAAGTATTAAAAACTAACTACAACAACATTCGTCCACAACAACCTTCTTAATCCTCTTTTGTCACACGTCAGTTCTGTCAATTCTTCCGAAAAGGCACTGTCAAACGTCAGTCTGTCACTTTAAAGTCCCTGCAACCCGCCTTACACCGGCTTGTACGGTGGGCTGCATACCTGGTCGCTACATCCTCCCCCTTTGGATTCTGCAACGTCCCGGGAAGAATCCAACAACTTAAATGGTGTTCTTCCTAGGTCGTCCCCTTTTGCGGATAGGGACTACGGGCTGTGGATCTGGATCGTCATTCCCGACAAATCTTCGTATTGCCGATACGTGATAGGTTCCCAAAGGCGTATCAGTTTTACCTACTTCAGCTATCTGATAGGTGGTTGTGATATCTTCTTCAGGATAACGTAAGGTCCGTCCCGACGAGGCGCAAATTTGGCGCTGAAACCCAGGGACGCCTTACTTAAGGCATGAACATCTATTAAAACTTTTTCGCCTGGCTGATAGTTCTCGCCTTCACGACGATGTCGGTCCTGGAGTGCTTTAGAGGCATCTTGGCGACGTTCGCAATTTTCACGAGCACGCGACAGATTGTTTGCAATCACTCGAAGATATGAACCGATTTGATGGTTAAAGTTTTCGTTCTCGATAACCCCACGAAAGTCTCGGTACACTTCGCCCGGTGTGCGCAATTCCCGACCGAAGCACAACTGTGCAGCACTAAATCAGTTGCGTCGTTCCGGGCACTGTTTATCGCGAATCGGATAGATGGTAAATGTTCATTCGACTTACGATGATTCTGCTGCGTTAATATCGCCAGTTGCGTTTTGAGATCACGATTTCGTCTCTCGACCGGATTGGCTTCCGGATGATACAGCGGCACAAGATTTTGTACGAATCCTAGGGTGTATGCGACGTACTGCATTACTTCTGCAACGAATTGGGTGCCATTATCGCTTATGACGCGCCGTGGTGTTCCATAGCGAAGTATAATTTCATCTATAAGCACTCGTGCACAGGCTTCGGCGGTGGCTACCTTTAGTGCAAAAAGTTCAACCCATTTGGTGGTAGGGTCTTCAATGATAAACACCCACTTCTCTCCAGTTTCAGCTTCCGGAAGCGGACCAAACAAGTCCACGGACAACACCTCGAATCGTTGAGCTAGCACAGGAGTCTGCAGAAAGCCAGCTGGTTTTCTGTTGTCTGGTTTGAACCGTTGGCATTGGATGCACTTCTTAATGTGGTTCGTGACGTCGCGTCTCATAGTCGCCCAATAGTACTTGGATGAAACTCGATGCAATGTCTTGTCAAGGCCATAATGACCGGCAACTGGGGAGTCATGACATTCGAAGAGAATTTCTGAAATATCCTCTTTTGGTACTACAAGTTGAGCGTCCTCCGAGTCAGTATCAGACGAGTAACGATAAAGCACGCCATTCATCATAATGAATCCCCGCTCTGTCCATCGTTTTAGGTCAACTTGATTTTCAGGATTTTCGAAACAGTTAATGATTTTAACAACATCAGGATCATTGAGTTGCTTCTTACGCAGGTCTTCAAGTGGCATTTTAGGCAGGTCGATGGTAACTGAGCAAATACCACAAAATT
This sequence comes from Ips typographus, assembly GCF_016097725.1. Lineage (NCBI taxonomy): Eukaryota > Metazoa > Arthropoda > Insecta > Coleoptera > Curculionidae > Ips > Ips typographus. The sequence goes on from NW_028098567.1 coordinate 14,837, forward strand.
CAGCTTCCTCGGTGCATGGCGGCCTAGATATGTATCAGCAACCACATTACATCGTCCTGGTGTATATTCAATATCTAAGTCAAATCCTTGTAGCAATAAGGCCCATCGTGCTAAACGTCCACTTGGAGATTTAAGTGTCATCAACCAACGTAGTGGCTGATGATCTGTGAGTATGCGGATTTTACATCCTTCGATGTATCCTCGAAACTTTTGAACAGCAAACACGACTGCTAGGGCTTCACGCTCCGTTGTAGAGTAATTCCTTTCGGCTTGCGTGAGAAGGCGGCTTGCATATTCAACAGGGCGTTCGTTAGGTCCCTCCCCCTGGAGGCAGACATGCTCCGATTGCGTATGAACTTGCATCCGTTCGTAGCACATAAGGTTGAGTTGGACCGGCCTGACGCAGTATTGGGGCACTAGTAAGTAGTCGTTTCAAAGTGTCAAACGAGTTTTGTTGAGTCTGTCCCCATCTCCACACAGCGTTCTTCTTAGTCAATTCCGTAAGTGGCTTTGCTGTTCCAGCAAACTCTGGAATAAAGCGTCGAAACCAGGAGGCAGTTTGTATGAAGCTAAGTAAGTGCTTTACATTTCTTGGCGGTGGTAGGTCAGCTATGGCAGTAACTTTATCTGGATCCGCTGCAATGCCTTCACGTGTAAGTCTGTGTCCAAGGTACTTTACATTTGCACATAAAAACGAACACTTCTCGCGATTAGCAGTAAGTTTAAATTGCCTCAGTCTTGCAAACACTTTGTTTAGGTCCTCAATATGCTTCTGAAAAGATGGCGATAATATAATAATATCGTCGAGATAAGCAAGTATTGTAATATCAGGTAATCCTGTTCGAAATTGTCAATTACCTCTGAAAGGTCGCTGGTGCTGTCTTAAGCCCGAAAGGCATGCGCTTGAAACGAAAAGTGCCAAATGGAGAGACAAAAGCAGTTTTGTCTCTATCGGAGGGTTTCACTGACACTTGCCAATATCCTGACCGCAGGTCTATAGTAGACATAAACGGAGTAGATCCGGTGGCATGAAGAAGATCGTCCATTCGTGGTATTGGATAACAGTCAGAAATAGTAATGCGATTTAAAGCACGGTAGTCCACGCAAACGCGCAGTTTGCCGTTCTTTTTGGGTACTAAAACCACTGGCGCTGAATATGGAGACTCACACTCTTCGATTACTCCTTCCTGAATCATTTTATCGAGCTCCTCTTTCAGGTATTCCTTCTTCATAGGTGACATGCGATAGGGCGGCGATGACGTTGGTTCAGTCGAAGTTAGATTTATGGAGTGCTCTGCGTACGGAGTCGGTTCTGAAAAAACTTCAAAAAACATCATTGTTGAGTAATATTAAATTTTCTAGCTGCAGGCGTTTTTCATCCTCGATTATGTCTCCACTAGCTTCATCATCTCGAAGGTGTAGGTGTTGATTTAAAATATTAATTTCACAATCGTGATTCGACTGAGATGGTGGTGTACAAAATTTGTGAAAATTTCCAGGTTCTTCTGCAAAGGCCCATCTCATTCGAGGTATATCCAAAATAATATTTGACATTTGTATGAAGTCACATCCTAGTAATGTTTTTGAGTTTGTGTACTCAGGCATTGCAATAAAGAACATTGTCAAAAGTTTGCTCTGCACTTGTACTTGACATTCGAAGCGAACAGCATGTACATTACGAGGTTCCCCATCTGCAAAAGAAACTGTCAAACTTATTTTCGTAGAGGGACAGCTAACTTGTTTTAGATGTTGATACAGCTTTTCACCGGCAATACTGTACTTTGCTCCAGTATCGACAGTAGCAAGGCCTCGCAATCCTGCAATTTCAATCTCAAGAAGGGGTTTTTCATTTGAATATGAACTTGAGCAAATTTCAAGGTTTAAAACATCCACAGAATTGGTCTCAGATGGACTGGGTCTTTGAGTTCTTCGGCACTGTGGACAGTTACTGCGAAGGTAACCAGCAAGTCCACATCCATAGCAAGAAAAACTGGGTTTCGCTGTGGAACTCGAGGTGGAAGTATTGACAACTTCCGTAGGTTTTGTAGACGCATATTTACGACATGCTTCAATAGTGTGACCAAAATTATGGCAAAATGTGCATTTCGGACGTGAAAGTTTAAATTTCTCCTCATCTTTCACTTTGGGCGAAGAGTTACTGAGATTACTGTCAAAGTTTTCTGAGAAGTTAGCTTCAACAGCTCTAGCTTTTGTAATTAACGTTCAAAAGAATTAATGGAATCACGTGGGACATTTCGTCTAATACGACTATGTAATAGGCCATATATCATGTCAATTTGACTCTTTAAAGGTATAGGCTCATCAGCTGATGGTAATTTGGACAAAAGGGCTCTTGCTTTATTCACAAATATATCTGTAGGCTCCTTACCTTGTTCTTTGGAGAACAGTTCACGGTAAATTTGATATGGAGGCTGGTTTCTTCCAAAAGCATGTTGCAAAGCTTCCATGGCATCTTTCCATGTTGTCACAGTTGTTTTTGCACCTTGCCACCAGGTTGCAGCATCACTGTCTAATAGCATGGATAAACCGAGAAGTGCATTTGCATCAGATACATTTGCACACTGTTTGTACACTGAAATGCCATCGATAAAGGCATCAACACTGTCTGTACGTTTGCCCGAAAAGCGCGATTTGCAGTCCACAAAGTTTCCTTCTGGTATGAGTGCAGGCACCGGTTCCACGTTACGGGGAACGTTTGTCATTACTCCAGCAAGCAGTTGTTGTAACAATTCCTGTGTCATTACGATGTTGGTTGCCATGGTGGATAATTCAACGTTGGGTTGTTGGCTTTTTGCAGATTCACGTCTGAGGTATCGCTGAGTTCGGGAACTGTCTTTTTCCATTAACAGGGCACCAAAACGTTGGTGATTGGCGGCAAACTAAGCCGAAAAGCAGACGCAGAGAATCAACAAGATTGCTCCGAAAAGTCTGAGAAAAACACTAATACACGAAAAAAGGATTTACCGGCCCCACGTTGGGCGCCACTTTGTAGCCGGTTTACGTTTTAAATCCTTTATTTCTAATTTTAAAGTATTAAAAACTAACTACAACAACATTCGTCCACAACAACCTTCTTAATCCTCTTTTGTCACACGTCAGTTCTGTCAATTCTTCCGAAAAGGCACTGTCAAACGTCAGTCTGTCACTTTAAAGTCCCTGCAACCCGCCTTACACCGGCTTGTACGGTGGGCTGCATACCTGGTCGCTACAACCACAAATATATGGATGAGATCTTGTAGGTAGGGTATAGTAAAATGTAGGCAGTCATTTAGTGGATTGTTAAGAGACGGGGGATTGGCTTTTCCCAATTTTACTTTAGGCGTGAGTAACACTGTAGCACCTCCCCTGGCATTCTGAATTGTATTGCCATGTCTACAAATATAATTCCAGTCTCTGTATGTTGGTGTTTGTCCAGGTTTGGTCTTTGTCTCCACGAACATACAGCAGTCAGTGTTATTTCTTTCTATATAGTTATAGACAAGATGCTTTTTACTATTTAGTCCGTTAATGTTGGCGTATGTAAGTCTTAGATTGAATGTTCTATATTTGTGATTGTTTGTCTAAGCTGGTCGTGGGGTTCAGTCGGGGAATGTCTGGTAGGTGAGAGCATGTCAAACATCAGTATGTACATGTAGTTTCCAAAAAAAACAACGGAAGTGTCAACGCTGTGGTCGTCAATAATCTGTTTGCGTAGTTTTTTAATTAATTCTTCTCTGTTGTTGTTGCTTGTTTTGTTCAGTTGGTGTTTGTATTTGTTTATTATGTAGTCGTGTGTAGTAATTGGTTTGTGAATTCGGCTGTCTGTCGCGATCGACCCCGACACCTCGTCTGTTCTCTTGTTGACACATTTTACCTTTACATTTGGAATTCCCTCTATGGGTGCTGTAGGACGTTTGGGACACTTCATGCTCCAGGCTGCATGATCGTCCGAGTTGCATGTTGCACATTTAACTGGAAGTGGTGAAGTGCAGATATTAGTTGGATGGTTTCCTTGGCATTTGGTGCACTTAACGGGCTTCTTGCAGTCCTCCGACCGATGTTCGTATGAACAGCATTTACTGCAGGGTGCAGGGATGGGTACAGGTGGCTTGCTTTCCACAATACGGTAGATGCGGCCCAAAAAGTGCACACTTCTATCTGTCATCAGGCTTTCGTAAGTCGCGTGGTCTCCCGTAATTAGACGCATCATTAGAGTAGGTGCTCCTCGTTGCCTTGATATAATTCGCTTGCAGAATCTTATCTGTGGATGAATTTCTTTAAGGTGGTTTAGGAACATCTCGTCAGTGATGTCGAGATCCACCCCGGTGGCCACCACCGAAAATGATGGCCGGACACCTCTGTTGACATTACTGGTCATTGGTGGGTTTGAACTGTGCGTCTGCATCTTAAACGACATGATTACTCCCTGTTCTTTGAGAAGTTCCAGTGCGTTGGTTGTGTTGAACTCGTCGTTGGTTTTGATGAGAAAGTTAGTCTCATATTTAATGATTACGTCTTTATTCGTTTTGTTTATCTGTTCCCATTTTATTGCCAGTTGAATTCTACTTAGTGTTGGTGGTGCAATGACGCTGAATGATAGTTTAAACATTAGGTGTCTCGATTGGTTGGAGTTGCTCATAGATGTTGTAGGTGTTGGTGTTGATAGTGTTGTGGAGGTGGATGAAGTAGTGCGTGAAGTTGTTTTGTCTAGTGCCGGTCTCTTCATGTCTTGAGTTGGAGTAGTAGGGTTCGATGATTCGGGTGTAGATTTTGGTTTTCTACCCCGTTTTTTTCGATTTGGGTACGGTAAATTTATCGTCCTGGGAGGCTAAGTCCGATTCGGACTGAGAACTCCCGGGATACATTATAACTTTTGACCAGACCCTGTATTTCTAACGGGGCCCGCAAAATCGTTTCAAAATAGTTTAAATTCTTTTTGATTCGTGCGTTTATCAGCAAAAAAATTGTTTTGATACACTCGCACCAGGCACGTCCGCTTCCTCGATAAAATTTCATTTGAGCAAAAAATTGCAATTTTGTCAATTTTTTATTTTGCTCTAGGAGGGTTCCAATGCACAGCAAAAGGCATATTTATACCAAACAACCTTATATTAGGTGAAATAAGTACAAAAAAAACACTTTGAAATTTTTCATTTTTCAAAAAAATTGAAAGGATGGGGGGGTATTAGGGGTCTTTTTTTACTACTTTTTTAAATTCAATATCTCGGTAACCTGAAAAGCTAGAGAGTCCAGTTTTGGCTCATTTTGTAGTATTTTTTATCCTCTTTCTAATGGCGTTCTAGCGAAATCTATAAGAGTTTAAATAAAAAAGTTACAATCATTCAAAATTTGAAAAAAAATCATTTTTGCAAAAAGTGCAATTTTGGCAATTTTTTATTTTGCTCCAGGAGGGTTCCAATGCACAGCAAAGGGCATATTTATACCAAACAACCTTAAATTAGGGAAATAAGTACAAAAAAAACACTTTAAAATTTTTCATTTTTCAAAAAAATTTAAAGAATGGGGGGGTATAAGGGGTCTTTTTTTACTACTTTTTTAAATTCAATATCTCGGTAACCTGAAAAGCTAGAGAGTCCAGTTTTGGCTCATTTTGTAGTATTTTTTATCCTCTTTCTAATGGCGTTCTAGCGAAATCTATAAGAGTTCAAATAAAAGAGTTACAATCATTCAAAAATTGATAAAATTTCATTTTAGCAAAAAGTGCAATTTTGTCAATTTTTTATTTTGCTCTAGGAGGGTTCCAATGCACAGCAAAAGGCATATTTATACCAAACAACCTTAAATTAGGGAAATAAGTACAAAAAAGACACTTTAAAATTTTTTATTTTTCAAAAAAATTTAAAGAATGGGGGGGTATTAGGGGTCCTTTTTTACTACTTTTTTAAATTCAATATCTCGGTAACCTGAAAAGCTAGAGAGTCCAGTTTCGGCTCATTTTGTAGTGTTTTTTATCCTCTTTCTAATGGCGTTTTATCAAAATGTATAAGAGTTCAAATAAAAGAGTTACAATCATTCAAAAATTGATAAAATTTAATTTTTGCAAAAAGTGCAATTTTGTCAATTTTTTATTTTGCTCTAGGAGGGTTCCAATGCACAGCAAAGGGCATATTTATAACAAACAACCTTAAATTAGGGAAATAAGTACAAAAAAAACACTTTAAAATTTTTCATTTTTCAAAAAAAATTTAAAGAATGGGGGGGTATAAGGGGACTTTTTTTACTACTTTTTAAATTCAATATCTCGGTAACCTGAAAAGCTAGAGAGTCCAGTTTTGGCTCGTTTTGTAGTATTTTTTATCCTCTTTCTAATGGCGTTCTAGCGAAATCTATAAGAGTTTAAATAAAAAAGTTACAATCATTCAAAATTTGAAAAAAAATTCATTTTTGCAAAAAGGGCAATTTTGGCAATTTTTTATTTTGCTCCAGGAGGGTTCCAATGCACAGCAAAGGGCATATTTATACCAAACAACCTTAAATTAGGTGAAATAAGTACAAAAAAAACACTTAAAAATTTCATTTTTGCAAAAAGTGCAATTTTGTCAATTTTTTATTTTGCTCCAGGAGGGTTCCAATGCACAGCAAAGGGCATATTTATACCAAACGACCTTATATTAGGTGAAATAAGTACAAAAAAAACACTTTGAAATTTTTCATTTTTCAAAAAAATTGAAAAGATGGGGGGGTATTAGGGGTCTTTTTTTACTACTTTTTTAAATTCAATATCTCGGGAACCTGAAAAGCTAGAGAGTCCAGTTTTGGCTCATTTTGTAGTATTTTTTATCCTCTTTCTAATGGCGTTCTAGCGAAATCTATAAGAGTTTAAATAAAAAAGTTACAATCATTCAAAATTTGAAAAAAATTCATTTTTGCAAAAAGTGCAATTTTGTCAATTTTTTATTTTGCTCCAGGAGGGTTCCAATGCACAGCAAAGGGCATATTAATACCAAAAAACCTTAAATTAGGGAAATAAGTACAAAAAAGACACTTTAAAATTTTTAATTTTTCAAAAAAATTGAAAAGATGGGGGGGTATTAGGGGTCTTTTTTTACTACTTTTTTAAATTCAATATCTCGGGAACCTGAAAAGCTAGAGAGTCCAGTTTTGGCTCATTTTGTAGTGTTTTTTATCCTCTTTCTAATGGCGTTTTATCAAAATGTATAAGAGTTCAAATAAAAAAGTTACAATCATTCAAAAATTGAAAAAATTTCATTTTTGCAAAAAGTGCAATTTTGTCAATTTTTTATTTTGCTCCAGGAGGGTTCCAATGCGCAGCAAAGGGCATATTAATACCAAACAACCTTAAATTAGGGAAATAAGTACAAAAAAGACACTTTAAAATTTTTAATTTTTCAAAAAAAATTGAAAAGATGGGGGGGTATTAGGGGTCTTTTTTTACTACTTTTTAAATTCAATATCTCGGGAACCTGAAAAGCTAGAGAGTCCAGTTTTGGCTCATTTTGTAGTGTTTTTATCCTATTTCTAATGGCGTTTTATCAAAATGTATAAGAGTTCAAATAAAAAAGTTACAATCATTCAAAAATTGAAAAAATTTCATTTTTGCAAAAAGTGCAATTTTGTCAATTTTTATTTTGCTCCAGGAGGGTTCCAATGCACAGCAAAGGGCATATTTATACCAAACAACCTTAAATTAGGGAAATAAGTACAAAAAAGACACTTTAAAATTTTTAATTTTTCAAAAAAATTGAAAGGATGGGGGGGTATTAGGGGTCTTTTTTTACTACTTTTTAAATTCAATATCTCGGGAACTTGAAAAGCTAGAGAGTCCAGTTTTGGCTCATTTTGTAGTGTTTTTTATCCTCTTTCTAATGGCGTTTTATTAAAATGTATAAGAGTTAAAATAAAAAAGTTACAACCATTCAAAATTTGAAAAAAAAGTGCAATTTTGGCAATTTTTTATTTTGCTCCAGGAGGGTTCCAATGCACAGCAAAGGGCATATTTATACCAAACAACCTTAAATTAGGAAAATAAGTACAAAAAAAACACTTTAAAATTTATCATTTTTCAAAAAAATTTAAAGAATGGGGAGGTATAAGGGGTCTTTTTTTACTACTTTTTTAAATTCGATATCTCGGTAACCTGAAAAGCTAGAGAGTCCAGTTTTGGCTCATTTTGTAGTGTTTTTTATCCTCTTTCTAATGGCGTTTTAACAAAATGTATAAGAGTTCAAATAAAAAAGTTACAATCATTCAAAAATTGAAAAAATTTCATTTTTGCAAAAAGTGCAATTTTGGCAATTTTTTATTTGCTCCAGGAGGGTTCCAATGCACAGCAAAGGGCATATTTATACCAAACAACCTTAAATTAGGGAAATAAGTACAAAAAAAAATACTTTAAAATTTTTCATTTTTCAAAAAAATTTAAAGAATGGGGGGGTACAAGGGGTCTTTTTTGCTACTTTTTTAAATTCAATATCTCGGTAACCTAAAAAGCCAGAGAGTCCAGTTTTGGCTCATTTTGTAGTGTTTTTTATCCTCTTTCTAATGGCGTTTATCAAAATGTATAAGAGTTAAAATAAAAAAGTTACAATCATTCAAAATTTGAAAAAAATTCATTTTTGCAAAAAGTGCAATTTTGGCAATTTTTTATTTTGCTCCAGGAGGGTTCCAATGCACAGCAAAGGGCATATTTATACCAAACAACCTTAAATTAGGGAAATAAGTACAAAAAAAATACTTTAAAATTTTTCATTTTTCAAAAAAATTTAAAGAATGGGGGGGTATAAGGGGTCTTTTTTACTACTTTTTTAAATTCAATATCTCGGTAACCTGAAAAGCCAGAGAGTCCAGTTTTGGCTCATTTTGTAGTGTTTTTTATCCTCTTTCTAATGGGCGTTTTATCAAAATGTATAAGAGTTAAAATAAAAAAGTTACAATCATTCAAAATTTGAAAAAAATTCATTTTTGCAAAAAGTGCAATTTTGGCAATTTTTTATTTTGCTCCAGGAGGGTTCCAATGCACAGCAAAGGGCATATTTATACCAAACAACCTAAAATTAGGGAAATAAGTACAAAAAAAACACTTTAAAATTTTTCATTTTTCAAACAAATTTAAAGAATGGGGGGGTATAAGGGGTCTTTTTTTACTACTTTTTTAAATTCAATATCTCGGTAACCTGAAAAGCTAGAGAGTCCAGTTTTGGCTCATTTTGTTTGTAGTATTTTTTATCCTCTTTCTAATGGCGTTCTAGCGAAATCTATAAGAGTTTAAATAAAAAAGTTACAATCATTCAAAATTTGAAAAAAATTCATTTTTGCAAAAAGTGCAATTTTGGCAATTTTTTATTTTGCTCCAGGAGGGTTCCAATGCACAGCAAAGGGCATATTTATACCAAACAACCTTAAATTAGGGAAATAAGTACAAAAAAAACACTTTAAAACTTTTCATTTTTCAAAAAAATTTAAAGAATGGGGGGGTATAAGGGGTCTTTTTTTACTACTTTTTTAAATTCAATATCTCGGTAACCTGAAAAGCTAGAGAGTCCAGTTTTGGCTCATTTTGTAGTGTTTTTTATCCTCTTTCTAATGGCGTTTTATCAAAATGTATAAGAGTTAAAATAAAAAGTTACAACCATTCAAAATTTGAAAAAAAAGTGCAATTTTGGCAATTTTTTATTTTGCTCCAGGAGGGTTCCAATGCACAGCAAAGGGCATATTATACCAAACAACCTTAAATTAGGGAAATAAGTACAAAAAAGACACTTTAAAATTTTTAATTTTTCAAAAAAATTTAAAGAATGGGGGGGTATAAGGGGTCTTTTTTTACTACTTTTTTAAATTCA
>NW_028098568.1:0-23802 GCF_016097725.1 Ips typographus
GAAAGCCCATTTCATTGGCTATCCTCGAATATAAAGTTCACACCTTGTCATCAATAAGGCAGGTAGAGAGGTTTAAACAAAACAGTGCAAAAAAATTTGACAGAAAATTTAAGTCAAGTTTGAAGCCCTTTAGCGGTCAAACTACTGATCCAATCAGCGAAAGTCGCCATATCGTTGGAAAGCCCATTTCATTGGCTATCCATCGACATATAAAAGTTCACACCTTGTCAGTCAAATAAGCCAGGTAAAAAAGTTTAAACAAAACAGTGCAAAAAAATTTGACAGAAAATTTAAGTCAAGTTTGAAGCCCTCTAGCGGTCAAACTACTGAACCAATCAGCCAAAGTTGCCATATCGTTGGAAAGCCCATTTCATTGGCTATCCATCGACATATAAAAGTTCACACCTTGTCAGTCAAATAAGGGAGGTAGAGAGGTTTAAACAAAACAGTGCAAAAAAAATTTAAGTCAAGTTTGAAGCCCTCTAGCGGTCAAACTACAGAACCGATCAGCCAATGTTGCCATATGGTTGGAAAGCCCATTTCATTGGCTATCCATCGACATATAAAAGTTCACACTTTGTCAGTCAAATAAGCCAGGTAGAGAGCTTTAAACAAACAGTGCAAAAAAATTTGACAGAAAATTTAAGTCAAGTTTGAAGCCCTCTACCGGTCAAACTACCGAACTAATCAGCCAAAGTTGACATATCGTTGGAAAGCCCATTTCATTGGCTATGCATCGACATATAAAAGTTCACACCTTGTCAGTCATATAAGCCAGGTAGAAAGGTTTAAACAAAACAGTGCAAAAAAATTTGACAGAAAATTTAAGTCAAGTTTGAAGCCCTCTAGCGGTCAAACTACTGAACAAATCAGCCAAAGTTGCCATATCGTTGGAAAGCCCATTTCATTGGCTATCCATCGACAGATAAAAGTTCACACCTTGTCAGTCAAATAAGGCAGGTAGAGAGGTTTAAACAAAACAGTGCAAAAAAAATTTGACAGAAAATTTAAGTAAAGTTTGAAGCCCTCTACCGGTCAAACTACTGAACTAATCAGCCAAAGTTGCCATATCGTTGGAAAGCCCATTTCATTGGCTATCCATCGACATATAAAAGTTCACACCTTGTCCGTCAAATAAGGGAGGTAGAGAGGTTTAAACAAAACAGTGCAAAAAAAATTTAAGTCAAGTTTGAAGCCCTCTACCGGTCAAACTACCGAACTAATCAGCCAAAGTTGCCATATCGTTGGAAAGCCCATTTCATTGGCTATCCATCGACATATAAAAGTTCACACCTTGTCAGTCAAATAAGGCAGGTAGAGAGGTTTAAACAAAACAGTGCAAAAAAAATTTAACAGAAAATTTAAGTCAAGTTTGAAGACCTCTAGCGGTCAAACTACTGAACTAATCAGCCAAAGTTGCCATATCGTTGGAAAGCCCATTTCATTGGCTATCCATCGAAATATAAAAGTTCACACCTTGTCAGTCAAATAAGGCAGGTACAGAGGTTTACACAAAACAGTGCAAAAAAAATTTGACAGAAAATTTAAGTCAAGTTTGAAGCCCTTTAGCGGTCAAACTACTGATTCAATCAGCGAAAGTCGCCATATCGTTGGAAAGCCCATTTCATTGGCTATCCATCGACATATAAAAGTTCACACCTTGTCAGTCAAATAAGGGAGGTAGAGAGGTTTAAACAAAACAGTGCAAAAAAAATTTAAGTCAAGTTTGAAGCCCTCTAGCGGTCAAACTACAGAACCAATCAGCCAATGTTGCCATATGGTTGGAAAGCCCATTTCATTGGCTATCCATCGACATATAAAAGTTCACACCTTGTCAGTCAAATAAGCCAGGTAGAGAGCTTTAAACAAAACAGTGCAAAAAAATTTGACAGAAAATTTAAGTCAAGTTTGAAGCCCTCTACCGGTCAAACTACTGAACTAATCAGCCAAAGTTGCCATATCGTTGGAAAGCCCATTTCATTGGCTATCCATCGACATATAAAAGTTCACACTTTGTCAGTCAAATAAGCCAGGTAGAGAGCTTTAAACAAAACAGTGCAAAAAAATTTGACAGAAAATTTAAGTCAAGTTTGAAGCCCTCTAGCGGTCAAACTACTGAACCAATCAGCCAAAGTTGCCATATCGTTGGAAAGCCCATTTCATTGGCTATCCATCGACATATAAAGTTCACACCTTGTCAATCAAATAAGCCAGGTAGAAAAGTTTAAACAAAACAGTGCAAAAAAATTTGACAGAAAATTTAAGTCAAGTTTGAAGCCCTCTAGCGGTCAAACTACTGAACAAATCAGCCAAAGTTGCCATATCGTTGGAAAGCCCATTTCATTGGCTATCCATCGACATATAAAAGTTCACACCTTGTCAGTCAAATAAGCCAGGTAGAGAGCTTTAAACAAAACAGTGCAAAAAAATTTGACAGAAAATTTAAGTCAAGTTTGAAGCCCTCTACCGGTCAAACTACTGAACTAATCAGCCAAAGTTGCCATATCGTTGGAAAGCCCATTTCATTGGCTATCCATCGACATATAAAAGTTCACACTTTGTCAGTCAAATAAGCCAGGTAGAGAGCTTTAAACAAAACAGTGCAAAAAAATTTGACAGAAAATTTAAGTCAAGTTTGAAGCCCTTTAGCGGTCAAACTACTGATTCAATCAGCGAAAGTCGCCATATCGTTGGAAAGCCCATTTCATTGGCTGGCCATCGACATATAAAAGTTCACACCTTGTCAGTCATATAAGCCAGGTAGAAAGGTTTAAACAAAACAGTGCAAAAAAAATTTGACAGAAAATTTAAGTCAAGTTTGAAGCCCTCTAGCGGTCAAACTACTGAACTAATCAGCCAAAGTTGCCATATCGTTGGAAAGCCCATTTCATTGGCTATCCATCGACATATAAAAGTTCACACTTTGTCAGTCAAATAAGCCAGGTAGAGAGCTTTAAACAAAACAGTGCAAAAAAATTTGACAGAAAATTTAAGTCAAGTTTGAAGCCCTTTAGCGGTCAAACTACTGATTCAATCAGCGAAAGTCGCCATATCGTTGGAAAGCCCATTTCATTGGCTATCCATCGACATATAAAAGTTCACACTTTGTCAGTCAAATAAGGCAGGTAGAGAGGTTTAAACAAAACAGTGCAAAAAAAATTTGACAGAAAATTTAAGTCAAGTTTGAAGCCCTCTAGCGGTCAAACTACTGAACCGATCAGCCAAAGTTGCCATATCGTTGGAAAGCCCATTTCATTGGCTGGCCATCGACATATAAAAGTTCACACCTTGTCAGTCATATAAGCCAGGTAGAAAGGTTTAAACAAAACAGTGCAAAAAAATTTGACAGAAAATTTAAGTCAAGTTTGAAGCCCTCTAGCGGTCAAACTACTGAACAAATCAGCCAAAGTTGCCATATCGTTGGAAAGCCCATTTCATTGGCTATCCATCGACATATAAAAGTTCACACTTTGTCAGTCAAATAAGGCAGGTAGAGAGGTTTAAACAAAACAGTGCAAAAAAAAATTGACAGAAAATTTAAGTCAAGTTTGAAGCCCTCTACCGGTCAAACTACTGAACTAATCAGCCAAAGTTGCCATATCGTTGGAAAGCCCATTTCATTGGCTATCCATCGACATATAAAAGTTCACACCTTGTCCGTCAAATAAGGGAGGTAGAGAGGTTTAAACAAAACAGTGCAAAAAAAATTTAAGTCAAGTTTGAAGCCCTCTACCGGTCAAACTACCGAACTAATCAGCCAAAGTTGCCATATCGTTGGAAAGCCCATTTCATTGGCTATCCATCGAAATATAAAAGTTCACACCTTGTTAGTCAAATAAGGCAGGTAGAGAGGTTTAAACAAAACAGTGCAAAAAAAATTTTACAGAAAATTTAAGTCAAGTTTGAAGACCTCTAGCGGTCAAACTACTGAACTAATCAGCCAAAGTTGCCATATCGTTGGAAAGCCCATTTCATTGGCTATCCATCGAAATATAAAAGTTCACACCTTGTCAGTCAAATAAGGCAGGTAGAGAGGTTTAAACAAAACAGTGCAAAAAAAATTTGACAGAAAATTTAAGTCAAGTTTGAAGCCCTTTAGCGGTCAAACTACTGATTCAATCAGCGAAAGTCGCCATATCGTTGGAAAGCCCATTTCATTGGCTATCCATCGACATATAAAAGTTCACACCTTGTCAGTCAAATAAGGGAGGTAGAGAGGTTTAAACAAAACAGTGCAAAAAAAAATTTAAGTCAAGTTTGAAGCCCTCTAGCGGTCAAACTACTGAACAAATCAGCCAAAGTTGCCATATCGTTGGAAAGCCCATTTCATTGGCTATCCATCGACATATAAAAGTTCACACCTTGTCAGTCAAATAAGTCAGGTAAAAAAGTTTAAACAAAACAGTGCAAAAAAATTTGACAGAAAATTTAAGTCAAGTTTGAAGCCCTCTAGCGGTCAAACTACTGAACCAATCAGCCAAAGTTGCCATATCGTTGGAAAGCCCATTTCATTGGCTATCCATCGACATATAAAAGTTCACACCTTGTCAGTCAAATAAGCCAGGTAGAGAGCTTAAAACAAAACAGTGCAAAAAAATTTGACACAAAATTTAAGTCAAGTTTGAAGCCCTCTACCGGTCAAACTACTGAACTAATCAGCCAAAGTTGCCATATCGTTGGAAAACCCATTTCATTGGCTATCCATCGACATATAAAAGTTCACACCTTGTCAGTCAAATAAGGCAGGTAGAGAGGTTTAAACAAAACAGTGCAAAAAAAATTTAACAGAAAATTTAAGTCAAGTTTGAAGACCTCTAGCGGTCAAACTACTGAACTAATCAGCCAAAGTTGCCATATCGTTGGAAAGCCCATTTCATTGGCTATCCATCGAAATATAAAAGTTCACACCTTGTCAGTCAAATAAGGCAGGTAGAGAGGTTTAAACAAAACAGTGCAAAAAAAATTTGACAGAAAATTTAAGTCAAGTTTGAAGCCCTCTACCGGTCAAACTACTGAACTAATCAGCCAAAGTTGCCATATCGTTGGAAAGCCCATTTCATTGGCTATCCATCGACATATAAAAGTTCACACTTTGTCAGTCAAATAAGCCAGGTAGAGAGCTTTAAACAAAACAGTGCAAAAAAATTTGACAGAAAATTTAAGTCAAGTTTGAAGCCCTCTAGCGGTCAAACTACTGAACCAATCAGCCAAAGTTGCCATATCGTTGGAAAGCCCATTTCATTGGCTATCCATCGACATATAAAAGTTCACACCTTGTCAATCAAATAAGCCAGGTAGAAAAGTTTAAACAAAACAGTGCAAAAAAATTTGACAGAAAATTTAAGTCAAGTTTGAAGCCCTCTAGCGGTCAAACTACTGAACAAATCAGCCAAAGTTGCCATATCGTTGGAAAGCCCATTTCATTGGCTATCCATCGACATTAAAAAGTTCACACCTTGTCAGTCAAATAAGCCAGGTAGAGAGCTTTAAACAAAACAGTGCAAAAAAATTTGACAGAAAATTTAAGTCAAGTTTGAAGCCCTCTACCGGTCAAACTACTGAACTAATCAGCCAAAGTTGCCATATCGTTGGAAAGCCCATTTCATTGGCTATCCATCGACATATAAAAGTTCACACTTTGTCAGTCAAATAAGCCAGGTAGAGAGCGTTAAACAAAACAGTGCAAAAAAATTTTGACAGAAAATTTAAGTCAAGTTTGAAGCCCTCTACCGGTCAAACTACCGAACTAATCAGCCAAAGTTGACATATCGTTGGAAAGCCCATTTCATTGGCTATCCATCGACATATAAAAGTTCACACCTTGTCAGTCAAATAAGGCAGGTAGAAGGGTTTAAACAAAACAGTGCAAAAAAAATTTGACAGAAAATTTAAGTCAAGTTTGAAGCCCTCTAGCGGTCAAACTACTGAACCGATCAGCCAAAGTTGCCATATCGTTGGAAAGCCCATTTCATTGGCTGGCCATCGACATATAAAAGTTCACACCTTGTCAGTCATATAAGCCAGGTAGAAAGGTTTAAACAAAACAGTGCAAAAAAATTTGACAGAAAATTTAAGTCAAGTTTGAAGCCCTCTAGCGGTCAAACTACTGAACAAATCAGCCAAAGTTGCCATATTGTTTGAAAGCCCATTTCATTGGCTATCCATCGACAGATAAAAGTTCACACCTTGTCAGTCAAATAAGGCAGGTAGAGAGGTTTAAACAAAACAGTGCAAAAAAAATTTGACAGAAAATTTAAGTCAAGTTTGAAGCCCTCTACCGGTCAAACTACTGAACTAATCAGCCAAAGTTGCCATATCGTTGGAAAGCCCATTTCATTGGCTATCCATCGACATATAAAAGTTCACACCTTGTCCGTCAAATAAGGGAGGTAGAGAGGTTTAAACAAAACAGTGCAAAAAAAATTTAAGTCAAGTTTGAAGCCCTCTACCGGTCAAACTACCGAACTAATCAGCCAAAGTTGCCATATCGTTGGAAAGCCCATTTCATTGGCTATCCATCGACATATAAAAGTTCACACCTTGTTAGTCAAATAAGGCAGGTAGAGAGCTTTAAACAAAACAGTGCAAAAAAATTTGACAGAAAATTTAAGTCAAGTTTGAAGCCCTCTACCGGTCAAACTACCGAACTAATCAGCCAAAGTTGACATATCGTTGGAAAGCCCATTTCATTGGCTATTCATCGACATATAAAAGTTCACACCTTGTCAGTCAAATAAGGCAGGTAGAGAGGTTTAAACAAAACAGTGCAAAAAAAATTTGACAGAAAATTTAAGTCAAGTTTGAAGCCCTCTAGCGGTCAAACTACTGAACCGATCAGCCAAAGTTGCCATATCGTTGGAAAGCCCATTTCATTGGCTGGCCATCGACATATAAAAGTTCACACCTTGTCAGTCATATAAGCCAGGTAGAAAGGTTTAAACAAAACAGTGCAAAAAAATTTGACAGAAAATTTAAGTCAAGTTTGAAGCCCTCTAGCGGTCAAACTACTGAACAAATCAGCCAAAGTTGCCATATCGTTGGAAAGCCCATTTCATTGGCTATCCATCGACATATAAAAGTTCACACTTTGTCAGTCAAATAAGGCAGGTAGAGAGGTTTAAACAAAACAGTGCAAAAAAAATTTGACAGAAAATTTAAGTCAAGTTTGAAGCCCTCTACCGGTCAAACTACTGAACTAATCAGCCAAAGTTGCCATATTGTAACATAGACATTACACTAGGTACCGTTACCTTAAGTTGCCCCGATCTCCCCCAGTACCGTAGTTATGTCAACAAGATCGGCGAATTGGGGTCACGATGTGAGTATAAATACTGCACCAAAAGCACGTACAGATCACTGATCTCCGGGTTAGTCTGGGTACGCCTATTGTGCAACTTAAAAGTGGAGCAGTAGGTGACCAAGTGCCACACCCTAGATCAGCCCTAACAAAGGAATTAGTGTGGACGCGCAGCACGAGTTGCCGTTCCAGCTTACCTCCCTTTGTTAGGCTCTTCGCGTCTTTGCCGGCTCGGTGAATGCCCTCGGACCTAAGTCTAGGGTTCATTCACCACCGCTAAAGCGTTGCCCTCCGTGTACCCTTGCCTAGAAGCCTGACCACATCATGCCCCCAGCCATCTTGGCCATCCGGGGGTAAAATTACCGACTAGTCATTAAGGCACTATTACTTAATAAAGTGGGTTACCTGTGGAATCCTGCGTATTCTTCCCCCTCAACCAACCCTTAACGTGACATGGTGGAGGCGCCTCGTTTCATCCCCGTCTGCTAATCCCCACATTAGTGGACACGCCCTCGCAGACGCAGTTAACGGCGCAGGAAAAAGGGAATGAATAAAGGGTACAATTTGAGATCCGCAAAGACTGACAGCCCATTTGCACCAAGGCACAGAAGCTCAAGTGTAGGGGACATACGGAGTCAGGATACAGAAGGAACACCGAGATATATCACCCTGACCTTGGTACGTCAAAAAGACGCAACAATAACAGAAAAAAGAGACGAAAGACAAAGCGAAAACGAAGAATCAGAAAACGAAGAGAACGTAACGATACGTGAACAGATACACCCCCAAAGGATAATCAAGGAATTAGAAGCGCACACCGGAACAATGGCAAACATCACAATCTCCACAGTGGAAACAGGAGAAAAAACGCCCGCTTTGCCACAATTCATCAGCCCCCCGACATACAACCCTTGCACAGATTCAGCGCAATCATTCATAGCGACATACGACCGAATGGCCGTGGCCAACAATTGGAATGATGGCCTAAAAATTCTATACTTTCACTCCTTCTTGCAGGGGGCTGCAAATCTATGGTACACAGAATACAAAGAAGGTCACCCTGACAGTAATTGGTCCCTCATATGTCGGGCCTTCAAAAATGAATTCTGCGACGATAACAGTAGCCTACGACTACTTGCGAAGGTTCGAGAAAGAACACAGGGTCCCTTAGAACCCACGAAGAACTATTTCTACGATCTAAGGGTCCTTTATGAAGAATACAAGCGGGAAGTCGATTTCGGGGAATTCCAAGAGATTTTTCAAAACGGTTTGACGACCGAAACAAAGGCTAAGTACTACTGGCTCACGCATTTTCCCAATCAGCCACCTAGATCATTAAAAGAAATTAAATTGCTATGCATCACGATAGATAACGCCCCTACAGAACCACCCCCACGGCCCGCTACACCAACATTCCGGCCGCAGCGCCAAGCATACGATCACTCGGGCTTCAGAGAACCGGCACGGTACGAAAACCACCGCCCTTATGCAGGCGAAAGGACCCCGCCACCGCCCAGGAGAGAATACGACACAAGGCGCACACCCCCGCCTCAAAGGCGTTACCCTAGCACGAGGGCACGAGACAATAGGCCAGCATGCTACAGCTGCGGAAAAATTGGGCACTTTGCCACAGTCTGCAGAAGCAGACCGCATCACCCAAACTTCGAAGGGTGGCAAAATTGAGTCCCGTCACCCTCTCCACTTGGGGGCCAACGCGCAATAAAGTATTGACAATCAACGTTATTTTAAATGGATTCTTTATACCAGCAATAATAGACACAGGGGCGGAGCTGAACATAGTAAGCGATCGCCTAATAGAAAACAAGCAAAGAAGCACAAGATACTCCACCCTCCTGCTCACGGCAGGGGGCCAGAAAATCCCCAGCCTGGGGGAAACAAAAACATCACTAGAAATAGTAGGGAACCACGTAGGAAAATGGGAAATACGAGCTACCATACTAAGAAACCCACCCCAACCACTCATCTTGGGAATGGAATTCTTGGAGGATACAAAGGCGACAATCGACATGGCAAAGAAAACGTTAACACTTGAAGAAGGGTTGACCATAAGTTTCAGCCATCAAACAAAAAGCACAAGCAAACAAAACCCACATTTACACCCGCAAAACGGGAAAAATAATAATAATAACCCAAGCAAAGCAACCCAGCAAGCAAAAGAAGGAAAAAACAGGAAAAAGCAGGCAAATTCTCGTTTACCAGAGCCTAGCATACACGAGGTGCCCAGATCGATTTTCTCCTTCCCCAAGAACACGGCATGGGCATTTACAGTGTCCACGACACCCTGCAACGACGGGGGTATTGCTAGAGTAATCAGAAGCCACGCAGGGGTAGAAAAAATAAATGACTCCCACCTGGGAGAACTGGATTTCTTCTCAAAAAACGGCCGACAGATAGTTCAGATGACGGCCAAAGAGGAAAACGCCCATTCAGTCGCCATCGAACCGTTCAGAAGATGCTGCACGGCACTGAAACAATGGGCGAATCAACACAAGATTAGGAGCATCGCCTTACCAAGATTAAGCCAACGAGACGATCCCACAAGCTGGCTAACCAGCAAGGAAATACTAACAGACGCGTTTAGGGGCACTAACATAAAGATCTGGATATCGAAAGGAAAAGGAAAGAGGAAAACACGCGCCAGCAAAGCAAAAATAGGATGGGAAGTCCTACCTAACTACTTTGAGGAAATCCCGCCAGAACAAACTAAATTAAGGGCTGCGGAAGATGTGGTCATCATGCCTGGCGAAACAAGAACAATAACAACAGGACTGCAGAATACCCCAACAGAGGGAACACACGTGGTACCTAATGAAAACTGGTTAATCAGGAACCACCTGCTGGGCAACTACGGGCAAGACGGAGAGAGCCCCACGATAGAGCTCAAAAACGTCGGCCCAACGCCAAGAATAGTGTATAAAGGTACCACCATAGCAAAGATGGAAAAAGAAACGGCGTCCAGTCAAGTATTCTCGGTCCGCCAATCGAACGATGAAAAGGTGAACCTAGAGGACCATAAGCTCGAACACATACCAGAAGGACGCTTTAAAGAAAAGTTAAAGCAATTATTAGCGAGTTATGAAGACGTGTTCTGCAAATCACCTAAGTTCATGGGCAAAACAAACCTTATCGAACACAAGATAGAGGTAACTGAGAACAAACCAGTAAAATGCCGCCCGTACAGAGTCTCACAGAACGAAAGGGAAATAATAGATGCCCAGATACAGGAAATGTTAGACTGTGGGGTAATAAGACCCTGCCATTCACCCTGGGCAAGCCCGGTAGTCCTAGTTAAGAAAAAGGATGGTTCCACCAGATTCTGTGTGGATTACAAGAGAACCATTAACCCGGTGACAAAGAAATCCTGCTACCCCCTACCGCAGATAGATGATATATTGACCTATCTAGGAAACGCCAGATATTTCACGACACTGGACATGTTCTCGGGGTACTGGCAGATTCCGATCGAAGAATCTTCAAAGCAATATACGGCTTTCACAGCACAAGGCCATGGCTCGTATGAGTTCAATGTACTAAGCTTCGGACTCTGCAACGCCCCAGCCACCTTCCAGCAGCTAGCAGACAAAGTTTTTAGAGATCTTAAGTGGAGAGAAATACTGATATATTTAGACGACATAATAATATTCTCCGAAAACCTAGAGGATCACATCAAGAAGCTGAAAAAAGTATTCACAAGAATGAGAGAAGCTAACCTCACGCTTAAACCCAGCAAATGCGAGTATCTGCAGGAGCAAGTAAGAATACTGGGCTATACAGTAAGCGGGGAAGGCATATACCCCGAAGAAGGGAAGTTAGCAGGGATTAAAGAATTCCCGACGCCGAAGAGAACGAAAGAACTTCAAAGTTTCCTGGGCTTGTGCAACTTCTACAGGAAGTTCATAAAAAATTATTCAGTGTTGGCGCGGCCCCTGCACGAGGCTACAAAGAAAAACAAATTTCATTGGGGCACAGAACAAGAAAAGGCATTTCAGGAACTGAAAGAACGGCTGACGACAGCCCCGGTGTTGAAACACTACAACCCTAATATCGGGTGTACACTCCACACAGACGCATGCACAGAGGGCATTGGAGCGATACTATTGCAGGAAGGAGATGACAAGCAAAACCACCCCATAGCATACATAAGCAGGTCACTGTCAAAAGCTGAGAAAAACTACTCTATAAGTGAACTGGAACTGCTGGCCGCTGTATGGGGAATGACATACTTGAGACATCTCATTTACGGAAGACCAGTGGTAATAGTCACCGACCACCATGCTCTCTGTTGGATACATAACATAAAAGACCACTCTAGGCGGTTAGCTCGGTGGGCACTAAAACTAGCCGAGTTCGACTACTCGGTGGTATACAAGAAAGGCAGCAAGCATCAAGACGCAGACTGTCTATCGCGCAACCCCGCCCTACATATAGATAATATGGAAATCGAGGAATTAGATGACGTGCCCACCTTCACCATCTCGACAGTGAAGATGGACGAATTACAAAACAGAGACAAGGATCTAAGGGAATTAAAAGAAGCAATCATAGACCCTGAAAATAACAAAGGCGATGCAATAACGCGACGAAAGGCAAAGAATTTCAGGGTAAAGGACAACATATTGTACAAAGCCACTACGGATAAGGACGGCTTAGAATATGCACTCGTAATACCACGGGCACTAAGGGAGGAAGTGCTATGGGAAGCCCACAACGCACCCACAAGTGGTCACATGGGCATGACCAAAACTCTGAGTAGACTAAGTCCAAAATACTACTGGGACAACATGGTGAAGGATGTGCACAAATACATCCGGGGATGCAGGGATTGCCAAGCAAGGAAAGGACCCTCAAACAGAAAACCCCTAGGGCTACTACAGCCTATTCAAGTAGGACAAGTGTTTGATCAGCTGGGAATAGATCTGTTGGGTCCTTTTCGAAAAAGCAGTCAGGGAAAAACAACCATTGTGGTGGTAACCGACTACGCTACTAGGTACGCGATAACTGCAGCCCTACCCAACGGCAAGGCAGGGCCGGTAGCAAAATTCTTGCTAGAAAAAGTGCTCCTGATACATGGTGTGCCCCGCACTATTCTGAGCGACAGAGGAAAGGTTTTCCAGTCCGAGATAGTGCAAGAGCTTCAACAAATAATGGGCATCCAGAGCACCTTCACCACAGCATATCACCCGTCGTGCAATGGGCTAACGGAAAGGTTGAACAAAACATTAGCCGACATGCTGTCGCTGTATTGCAATACAGAACAAACGGACTGGTGTTCATACCTGCCCTTCGTTACCTTCGCGTACAACACGGCGAAACAAGAAACGACGCAATTCACGCCCTTCGAATTAATATTTGCACGAAGCCCGACGCTGCCATTGGATGCTGCTCTCTTGGATAAAGAAACGAGCGTAAACGCCAAAGAGTTAAGGGAAAAAGCGTTAATGATAAGAGCGTTGGCCGTAGACAACATTCAGAAAAAACAAGGGAAAGACAAGGAACTCTACGACTCTAGGCATAGAGAAGGGGAATATGAAGTCGGAGATAGAGTAAAAATATTTATACCAATAAGAAAAGTGGGCAAGAGCGAGAAATTGTTGTTAAGATGGTTTGGGCCATACAGGATTACAAAAAAAATAAGCGAGGTGAATTACGAAGTAAAGCAAGAGGGTGGCAGAAAAACCGATGTTGTGCACATAGGCAGGATACTGCCATTCTACGACGAGTGGACACTGGGTGACATAACAGAAGAAGAAGAAGAGGGGGACGACAAAGGCCACAGGGCACCCACAAACCCATAAATTAAAGTAGTAAAGGTAGACATCGTAAGGGAAATTTGTAGGGTAACAAAAACATTTTTATACATACACAGTTTGAAAAAATATAAACATATTTTACATGAGAGGAGGTCACTCTGTGACAGCGCCACCTAGCACACAACCCAAGTAACGAACCACCGGCCAAAAAAGGAAGTCTCAACGCACACCAATAGACGGCAGCACCAATACAACCTGGGAACTGGCAGACTTGGTATCCGTGAACTGAGTAGCGGCCAAGGATGCTGGACCGCTCAGACAAGCCCTCAGGCGCGTGGCATAATTAATGGTTTAGTTTATAAGATTTTGTATAAATAAAGGATTCGTTCCACCACATGAACCCACCTGTTAGCACATAAGCAATGTTAGACTTGTACGATTTTAGTGTCCGGGGCGAACACTTCATAGGGGAGGGGCATGTAACATAGACATTACACTAGGTACCGTTACCTTAAGTTGCCCCGATCTCCCCCAGTACCGTAGTTATGTCAACAAGATCGGCGAATTGGGGTCACGATGTGAGTATAAATACTGCACCAAAAGCACGTACAGATCACTGATCTCCGGGTTAGTCTGGGTACGCCTATTGTGCAACTTAAAAGTGGAGCAGTAGGTGACCAAGTGCCACACCCTAGATCAGCCCTAACAAAGGAATTAGTGTGGACGCGCAGCACGAGTTGCCGTTCCAGCTTACCTCCCTTTGTTAGGCTCTTCGCGTCTTTGCCGGCTCGGTGAATGCCCTCGGACCTAAGTCTAGGGTTCATTCACCACCGCTAAAGCGTTGCCCTCCGTGTACCCTTGCCTAGAAGCCTGACCACATCATGCCCCCAGCCATCTTGGCCATCCGGGGGTAAAATTACCGACTAGTCATTAAGGCACTATTACTTAATAAAGTGGGTTACCTGTGGAATCCTGCGTATTCTTCCCCCTCAACCAACCCTTAACGTGACAATATCGTTGGAAAGCCCATTTCATTGGCTATCCATCGACATATAAAAGTTCACACCTTGTCCGTCAAATAAGGGAGGTAGAGAGGTTTAAACAAAACAGTGCAAAAAAAATTTAAGTCAAGTTTGAAGCCCTCTACCGGTCAAACTACCGAACTAATCAGCCAAAGTTGCCATATAGTTGGAAAGCCCATTTCATTGGCTATCCATCGAAATATAAAAGTTCACACCTTGTTAGTCAAATAAGGCAGGTAGAGAGGTTTAAACAAAACAGTGCAAAAAAAATTTTACAGAAAATTTAAGTCAAGTTTGAAGACCTCTAGCGGTCAAACTACTGAACTAATCAGCCAAAGTTGCCATATCGTTGGAAAGCCCATTTCATTGGCTATCCATCGAAATATAAAAGTTCACACCTTGTCAGTCAAATAAGGCAGGTAGAGAGGTTTAAACAAAACAGTGCAAAAAAAAATTTGACAGAAAATTTAAGTCAAGTTTGAAGCCCTTTAGCGGTCAAACTACTGATTCAATCAGCGAAAGTCGCCATATCGTTGGAAAGCCCATTTCATTGGCTATCCATCGACATATAAAAGTTCACACCTTGTCAGTCAAATAAGGGAGGTAGAGAGGTTTAAACAAAACAGTGCAAAAAAAATTTAAGTCAAGTTTGAAGCCCTCTAGCGGTCAAACTACTGAACAAATCAGCCAAAGTTGCCATATCGTTGGAAAGCCCATTTCATTGGCTATCCATCGACATATAAAAGTTCACACCTTGTCAGTCAAATAAGTCAGGTAAAAAAGTTTAAACAAAACAGTGCAAAAAAATTTGACAGAAAATTTAAGTCAAGTTTGAAGCCCTCTAGCGGTCAAACTACTGAACCAATCAGCCAAAGTTGCCATATCGTTGGAAAGCCCATTTCATTGGCTATCCATCGACATATAAAAGTTCACACCTTGTCAGTCAAATAAGCCAGGTAGAGAGCTTAAAACAAAACAGTGCAAAAAAATTTGACACAAAATTTAAGTCAAGTTTGAAGCCCTCTACCGGTCAAACTACTGAACTAATCAGCCAAAGTTGCCATATCGTTGGAAAACCCATTTCATTGGCTATCCATCGACATATAAAAGTTCACACCTTGTCAGTCAAATAAGGCAGGTAGAGAGGTTTAAACAAAACAGTGCAAAAAAAATTTAACAGAAAATTTAAGTCAAGTTTGAAGACCTCTAGCGGTCAAACTACTGAACTAATCAGCCAAAGTTGCCATATCGTTGGAAAGCCCATTTCATTGGCTATCCATCGAAATATAAAAGTTCACACCTTGTCAGTCAAATAAGGCAGGTAGAGAGGTTTAAACAAAACAGTGCAAAAAAAATTTGACAGAAAATTTAAGTCAAGTTTGAAGCCCTCTACCGGTCAAACTACTGAACTAATCAGCCAAAGTTGCCATATCGTTGGAAAGCCCATTTCATTGGCTATCCATCGACATATAAAAGTTCACACTTTGTCAGTCAAATAAGCCAGGTAGAGAGCTTTAAACAAAACAGTGCAAAAAATTTGACAGAAAATTTAAGTCAAGTTTGAAGCCCTCTAGCGGTCAAACTACTGAACCAATCAGCCAAAGTTGCCATATCGTTGGAAAGCCCATTTCATTGGCTATCCATCGACATATAAAAGTTCACACCTTGTCAATCAAATAAGCCAGGTAGAAAAGTTTAAACAAAACAGTGCAAAAAAATTTGACAGAAAATTTAAGTCAAGTTTGAAGCCCTCTAGCGGTCAAACTACTGAACAAATCAGCCAAAGTTGCCATATCGTTGGAAAGCCCATTTCATTGGCTATCCATCGACATTAAAAAGTTCACACCTTGTCAGTCAAATAAGCCAGGTAGAGAGCTTTAAACAAAACAGTGCAAAAAAATTTGACAGAAAATTTAAGTCAAGTTTGAAGCCCTCTACCGGTCAAACTACTGAACTAATCAGCCAAAGTTGCCATATCGTTGGAAAGCCCATTTCATTGGCTATCCATCGACATATAAAAGTTCACACTTTGTCAGTCAAATAAGCCAGGTAGAGAGCGTTAAACAAAACAGTGCAAAAAAATTTGACAGAAAATTTAAGTCAAGTTTGAAGCCCTCTACCGGTCAAACTACCGAACTAATCAGCCAAAGTTGACATATCGTTGGAAAGCCCATTTCATTGGCTATCCATCGACATATAAAAGTTCACACCTTGTCAGTCAAATAAGGCAGGTAGAAGGGTTTAAACAAAACAGTGCAAAAAAAATTTGACAGAAAATTTAAGTCAAGTTTGAAGCCCTCTAGCGGTCAAACTACTGAACCGATCAGCCAAAGTTGCCATATCGTTGGAAAGCCCATTTCATTGGCTGGCCATCGACATATAAAAGTTCACACCTTGTCAGTCATATAAGCCAGGTAGAAAGGTTTAAACAAAACAGTGCAAAAAAATTTGACAGAAAATTTAAGTCAAGTTTGAAGCCCTCTAGCGGTCAAACTACTGAACAAATCAGCCAAAGTTGCCATATTGTTTGAAAGCCCATTTCATTGGCTATCCATCGACAGATAAAAGTTCACACCTTGTCAGTCAAATAAGGCAGGTAGAGAGGTTTAAACAAAACAGTGCAAAAAAAATTTGACAGAAAATTTAAGTCAAGTTTGAAGCCCTCTACCGTCAAACTACTGAACTAATCAGCCAAAGTTGCCATATCGTTGGAAAGCCCATTTCATTGGCTATCCATCGACATATAAAAGTTCACACCTTGTCCGTCAAATAAGGGAGGTAGAGAGGTTTAAACAAAACAGTGCAAAAAAAAATTTAAGTCAAGTTTGAAGCCCTCTACCGGTCAAACTACCGAACTAATCAGCCAAAGTTGCCATATCGTTGGAAAGCCCATTTCATTGGCTATCCATCGAAATATAAAAGTTCACACCTTGTTAGTCAAATAAGGCAGGTAGAGAGGTTTAAACAAAACAGTGCAAAAAAAATTTTACAGAAAATTTAAGTCAAGTTTGAAGACCTCTAGCGGTCAAACTACTGAACTAATCAGCCAAAGTTGCCATATCGTTGGAAAGCCCATTTCATTGGCTATCCATCGAAATATAAAAGTTCACACCTTGTCAGTCAAATAAGGCAGGTAGAGAGGTTTAAACAAAACAGTGCAAAAAAAATTTGACAGAAAATTTAAGTCAAGTTTGAAGCCCTTTAGCGGTCAAACTACTGATTCAATCAGCGAAAGTCGCCATATCGTTGGAAAGCCCATTTCATTGGCTATCCATCGACATATAAAAGTTCACACCTTGTCAGTCAAATAAGGGAGGTAGAGAGGTTTAAACAAAACAGTGCAAAAAAAATTTAAGTCAAGTTTGAAGCCCTCTAGCGGTCAAACTACTGAACAAATCAGCCAAAGTTGCCATATCGTTGGAAAGCCCATTTCATTGGCTATCCATCGACATATAAAAGTTCACACCTTGTCAGTCAAATAAGTCAGGTAAAAAAGTTTAAACAAACAGTGCAAAAAAAATTTGACAGAAAATTTAAGTCAAGTTTGAAGCCCTCTAGCGGTCAAACTACTGAACCAATCAGCCAAAGCTGCCATATCGTTGGAAAGCCCATTTCATTGGCTATCCATCGACATATAAAAGTTCACACCTTGTCAGTCAATAAGCCAGGTAGAGAGCTTAAAACAAAACAGTGCAAAAAAATTTGACACAAAATTTAAGTCAAGTTTGAAGCCCTCTACCGGTCAAACTACTGAACTAATCAGCCAAAGTTGCCATATCGTTGGAAAACCCATTTCATTGGCTATCCATCGACATATAAAAGTTCACACCTTGTCAGTCAAATAAGGCAGGTAGAGAGGTTTAAACAAAACAGTGCAAAAAAAATTTAACAGAAAATTTAAGTCAAGTTTGAAGACCTCTAGCGGTCAAACTACTGAACTAATCAGCCAAAGTTGCCATATCGTTGGAAAGCCCATTTCATTGGCTATCCATCGAATATAAAAGTTCACACCTTGTCAGTCAAATAAGGCAGGTAGAGAGGTTTAAACAAAACAGTGCAAAAAAAATTTGACAGAAAATTTAAGTCAAGTTTGAAGCCCTTTAGCGGTCAAACTACTGATCCAATCAGCGAAAGTCGCCATATCGTTGGAAAGCCCATTTCATTGGCTATCCATCGACATATAAAAGTTCACACCTTGTCAGTCAAATAAGCCAGGTAAAAAAGTTTAAACAAAACAGTGCAAAAAAATTTGACAGAAAATTTAAGTCAAGTTTGAAGCCCTCTAGCGGTCAAACTACTGAACCGATCAGCCAAAGTTGCCATATCGTTGGAAAGCCCATTTCATTGGCTATCCATCGACATATAAAAGTTCACACCTTGTCAGTCAAATAAGGGAGGTAGAGAGGTTTAAAACAAAACAGTGCAAAAAAAATTTAAGTCAAGTTTGAAGCCCTCTAGCGGTCAAACTACAGAACCGATCAGCCAATGTTGCCATATGGTTGGAAAGCCCATTTCATTGGCTATCCATCGACATATAAAAGTTCACACCTTGTCAGTCAAATAAGCCAGGTAGAGAGCTTTAAACAAAACAGTGCAAAAAAATTTGACAGAAAATTTAAGTCAAGTTTGAAGCCCTCTACCGGTCAAACTACCGAACTAATCAGCCAAAGTTGACATATCGTTGGAAAGCCCATTTCATTGGCTATCCATCGACATATAAAAGTTCACACCTTGTCAGTCATATAAGCCAGGTAGAAAGGTTTAAACAAAACAGTGCAAAAAAATTTGACAGAAAATTTAAGTCAAGTTTGAAGCCCTCTAGCGGTCAAACTACTGAACAAATCAGCCAAAGTTGCCATATCGTTGGAAAGCCCATTTCATTGGCTATCCATCGACAGATAAAAGTTCACACCTTGTCAGTCAAATAAGGCAGGTAGAGAGGTTTAAACAAAACAGTGCAAAAAAAATTTGACAGAAAATTTAAGTCAAGTTTGAAGCCCTCTACCGGTCAAACTACTGAACTAATCAGCCAAAGTTGCCATATCGTTGGAAAGCCCATTTCATTGGCTATCCATCGACATATAAAAGTTCACACCTTGTCCGTCAAATAAGGGAGGTAGAGAGGTTTAAACAAAACAGTGCAAAAAAAAATTTAAGTCAAGTTTGAAGCCCTCTACCGGTCAAACTACCGAACTAATCAGCCAAAGTTGCCATATCGTTGGAAAGCCCATTTCATTGGCTATCCATCGACATATAAAAGTTCACACCTTGTCAGTCAAATAAGGCAGGTACAGAGGTTTACACAAAACAGTGCAAAAAAAATTTGACAGAAAATTTAAGTCAAGTTTGAAGCCCTTTAGCGGTCAAACTACTGATTCAATCAGCGAAAGTCGCCATATCGTTGGAAAGCCCATTTCATTGGCTATCCATCGACATATAAAAGTTCACACCTTGTCAGTCAAATAAGGGAGGTACAGAGGTTTACACAAAACAGTGCAAAAAAAATTTAACAGAAAATTTAAGTCAAGTTTGAAGACCTCTAGCGGTCAAACTACTGAACTAATCAGCCAAAGTTGCCATATCGTTGGAAAGCCCATTTCATTGGCTATCCATCGAAATATAAAAGTTCACACCTTGTCAGTCAAATAAGGCAGGTACAGAGGTTTACACAAAACAGTGCAAAAAAAATTTGACAGAAAATTTAAGTCAAGTTTGAAGCCCTTTAGCGGTCAAACTACTGATTCAATCAGCGAAAGTCGCCATATCGTTGGAAAGCCCATTTCATTGGCTATCCATCGACATATAAAAGTTCACACCTTGTCAGTCAAATAAGGAGGTAGAGAGGTTTAAACAAAACAGTGCAAAAAAAATTTAAGTCAAGTTTGAAGCCCTCTAGCGGTCAAACTACAGAACCAATCAGCCAATGTTGCCATATGGTTGGAAAGCCCATTTCATTGGCTATCCATCGACATATAAAAGTTCACACCTTGTCAGTCAAATAAGCCAGGTAGAGAGCTTTAAACAAAACAGTGCAAAAAAATTTGACAGAAAATTTAAGTCAAGTTTGAAGCCCTCTACCGGTCAAACTACTGAACTAATCAGCCAAAGTTGCTATATCGTTGGAAAGCCCATTTCATTGGCTATCCATCGACATATAAAAGTTCACACTTTGTCAGTCAAATAAGCCAGGTAGAGAGCTTTAAACAAAACAGTGCAAAAAAATTTGACAGAAAATTAAGTCAAGTTTGAAGCCCTCTAGCGGTCAAACTACTGAACCAATCAGCCAAAGTTGCCATATCGTTGGAAAGCCCATTTCATTGGCTATCCATCGACATATAAAAGTTCACACCTTGTCAATCAAATAAGCCAGGTAGAAAAGTTTAAACAAAACAGTGCAAAAAAATTTGACAGAAAATTTAAGTCAAGTTTGAAGCCCTCTAGCGGTCAAACTACTGAACAAATCAGCCAAAGTTGCCATATCGTTGGAAAGCCCATTTCATTGGCTATCCATCGACATATAAAAGTTCTCACCTTGTCCGTCAAATAAGGGAGGTAGAGAGGTTTAAACAAAACAGTGCAAAAAAAAATTAAGGTCAAGTTTGAAGCCCTCTACCGGTCAAACTACCGAACTAATCAGCCAAAGTTGCCATATCGTTGGAAGCCCATTTCATTGGCTATCCATCGAAATATAAAAGTTCACACCTTGTCAGTCAAATAAGGCAGGTAGAGAGGTTTAAACAAAACAGTGCAAAAAAAATTTAACAGAAAATTTAAGTCAAGTTTGAAGACCTCTAGCGGTCAAACTACTGAACTAATCAGCCAAAGTTGCCATATCGTTGGAAAGCCCATTTCATTGGCTATCCATTGAAATATAAAAGTTCACACCTTGTCAGTCAAATAAGGCAGGTAGAGAGGTTTAAACAAAACAGTGCAAAAAAATTTGACAGAAAATTTAAGTCAAGTTTGAAGCCCTTTAGCGGTCAAACTACTGATTCAATCAGCGAAAGTCGCCATATCGTTGGAAAGCCCATTTCATTGGCTATCCATCGACATATAAAAGTTCACACCTTGTCAGTCAAATAAGGGAGGTAGAGAGGTTTAAACAAAAACAGTGCAAAAAAAATTTAAGTCAAGTTTGAAGCCCTCTAGCGGTCAAACTACAGAACCAATCAGCCAATGTTGACATATGGTTGGAAAGCCCATTTCATTGGATTGGCTATCCATCGACATATAAAAGTTCACACCTTGTCAGTCAAATAAGCCAGGTAGAGAGCTTTAAACAAAACAGTGCAAAAAAATTTGACAGAAAATTTAAGTCAAGTTTGAAGCCCTCTACCGGTCAAACTACTGAACTAATCAGCCAAAGTTGCCATATCGTTGGAAAGGCCATTTCATTGGCTATCCATCGACATATAAAAGTTCACACTTTGTCAGTCAAATAAGCCAGGTAGAGAGCTTTAAAACAAAACAGTGCAAAAAAATTTGACAGAAAATTTAAGTCAAGTTTGAAGCCCTCTAGCGGTCAAACTACTGAACCAATCAGCCAAAGTTGCCATATCGTTGGAAAGCCCATTTCATTGGCTATCCATCGACATATAAAAGTTCACACCTTGTCAATCAAATAAGCCAGGTAGAAAAGTTTAAACAAAACAGTGCAAAAAAATTTGACAGAAAATTTAAGTCAAGTTTGAAGCCCTCTAGCGGTCAAACTACTGAACAATCAGCCAAAGTTGCCATATCGTTGGAAAGCCCATTTCATTGGCTATCCATCGACATATAAAAGTTCACACCTTGACGGTCAAATAAGCCAGGTAGAGAGCTTAAAACAAAACAGTGCAAAAAAAATTTGACAGAAAATTTAAGTCAAGTTTGAAGCCCTCTAGTGGTCAAACTACAGAACCAATCTGCCAAAGTTGCCATATGGTTGGAAAGCCCATTTCATTGGATTGGCTATCCATCGACATATAAAGTTCACACCTTGTCAGTCAAATAAGCCAGGTAGAGAGCTTTAAACAAAACAGTGCAAAAAAAATTTGACAGAAAATTTAAGTCAAGTTTGAAGCCCTCTACCGGTCAAACTACTGAACCAATCAGCCAAAGTTGCCATATCGTTGGAAAGCCCATTTCATTGGCTATCCATCGACATATAAAAGTTCACACCTTGTCAATCAAATAAGGGAGGTAGAGAGGTTTAAACAAAACAGTGCAAAAAAAAATTTAAGTCAAGTTTGAAGCCCTCTACCGGTCAAACTACCGAACTAATCAGCCAAAGTTGACATATCGTTGGAAAGCCCATTTCATTGGCTATCCATCGACATATAAAAGTTCACACCTTGTCAGTCAAATAAGCCAGGTAGAGAGCTTAAAAACAAAACAGTGCAAAAAAATTTGACACAAAATTTAAGTCAAGTTTGAACCCTCTACCGGTCAAACTACTGAACTAATCAGCCAAAGTTGCCATATCGTTGGAAACCCATTTCATTGGCTATCCATCGACATATAAAAGTTCACACCTTGTCAGTCAAATAAGGCAGGTAGAGTAGGTTTAAACAAAACAGTGCAAAAAAAAAATTTAACAGAAAATTTAAGTCAAGTTTGAAGACCTCTAGCGGTCAAACTACTGAACTAATCAGCCAAAGTTGCCATATCGTTGGAAAGCCCATTTCATTGGCTATCCATCGAATATAAAAGTTCACACCTTGTCAGTCAAATAAGGCAGGTAGAGAGGTTTAAACAAAACAGTGCAAAAAAAATTTGACAGAAAATTTAAGTCAAGTTGAAGCCCTTTAGGCGGTCAAACTACTGATCCAATCAGCGAAAGTCGCCATATCGTTGGAAAGCCCATTCATTGGCTATCCATCGACATATAAAAGTTCACACCATGTCAGTCAATAAGCCAGGTAAAAAGTTAAACAAAACAGTGCAAAAAAATTGACAGAAAATTTAAGTCAGTTTGAAGCCCCTAGCGGTCAAACTACTGAACCAATCAGCCAAAGTTGCCATATCGTGGAAAGCCCATTTCATTGGCTATCCATCGACATATAAAAGTCACACCTTGTCAATCAAATAAGGGAGGGTAGAGAGGTTTAAACAAAACAGTGCAAAAAAAAAAATTTAAGTCAAGGTTTGAAGCCCTCTACCGGTCAAACTACCGAACTAATCAGCCAAAGTTGACATATCGTTGGAAAGCCCATTTCATTGGCTATCCATCGACATATAAAAGTTCACAACCTTGTCAGTCATATAAGCCAGGTAGAAAGGTTTAAACAAAACAGTGCAAAAAAATTTGACAGAAAATTTAAGTCAAGTTTGAAGCCCTCTAGCGGTCAAACTACTGAACAAATCAGCCAAAGTTGCCATATCGTTGGAAAGCCCATTTCATTGGCTATCCATCGACATATAAAGTTCACACCTTGTCAGTCAAATAAGGCCAGGTAGAGAGGTTTAAACAAAACAGTGCAAAAAATTAAGAAAATTTAAGTCAGTTTGAAGCCCTCTAGCGGTCAAACTACGAACCAATCAGCCAAATGTTTGCCATATCGGTTGGAAAGCCCATTTCATTGATTGGCTATCCATCGACATATAAAAGTTCACACGCTGGTCAGTCAAATAAGCCAGGGTAGAGAGCTTAAACAAAACAGTGCAAAAAAATTTGACAGAAAATTTAAGTCAAGTTTGAAGCCCTCTACGGTCAAACTACTGAACTAATCAG
>NW_028098569.1:0-22780 GCF_016097725.1 Ips typographus
CAATTTTGAATGATTGTAACTTTTTTATTTGAACTCATATAGATTTCGCTAAAACGCCATTAGAAAGAGAATAAAAAATACTACAAAATGAGCCAAAACTGGACTCTCTAACTCTTCAGTTTACCGAGATATTGAATTTCAAAAGTAGTAAAAAAGACCCCTAATACCCCCCCATTCTTTCAATTTTTTTGAAAAATGAAACATTTTAAAGTGCTTTTTTTGTATTTATTTTACCTAATTTAAGGCGTTTGGTATAAATATGCCCTTTGCTGTGCATTGGAACCCTCCTGGAGCAAAATAAAAAATTGCCAAAATTGCACTTTTGCAAAATGATTTTTTTTCAATTTTTGAACGATTGTAATTTTTTATTTGAACTCTTATAGATTTCGCTAGAACGCCATTAGAAAGAGGATAAAAAATACTACAAAATGAGCCAAAACTGGACTCTCTAGCTCTTTCAGGTACCGAGATATTGAATTTCAAAAGTATTAAAAAAGGACCCTAATACCCCCCCATCCTTTAAATTTTTTTGAAAAATGAAAAATTTCAAAGTGTTTTTTTGTATTATTTCACCTAATTTAAGGTCGTTTGGTATAAATATGCCCTTCGCGCATTGGAACCCTCATGGAGCAAAATAAAAAATTGCTAAAATTGCACTTTTTGCAAAAATGATTTTTTTTAAATTTTTGAATGATTGTAACTTTTTTATTTGAACTCTTATAGATTTCGCTAGAACGCCATTAGAAAGAGGATAAAAAATACTCCAAATGAGCCAAAAACTGGACTCTCTAACTCTTCAGTTTACCGAGATATTGAATTTAAAAAAGTAGTAAAAAAGACCCCTAATACCCCCCCATTCTTTCAATTTTTTTTGAAAAATGAAAAAATTTTTAAGTGTTTTTTTGTACTTATTTCACCTAATTTAAGGTCGGTTGGTATAAATATGCCCTTTGCTGTGCATTGGAACCCTCCTGGAGCAAAATAAAAAATTGCACTTTTTGCAAAAATGAAATTTGATCAATTTTTGAATGATGTAACTTTTTATTTGAACTTATATTGATTTCGCTAAAACGCCATTAGAAAGAGAATAAAAAATACTCCAAAATGAGCCAAAACTGGACTCTCTAGCTTTTCAGGTTACCGAGATATTGAATTTAAAAAAGTAGTAAAAAAGACCCCTAATACCCCCATTCTATAAATTTTTTTGAAAAAAGAAAAATTTTAAAGTGTTTTTTTTGTACTTATTTTACCTAATTAAGGTCGTTTGGTATAAATATGCCCTTTGCTGTGCATTGGAACCCTCTTAGAGCAAAATAAAAAATTGACAAAAATTGCATTTTGCAAAAATAAAATGTTTTCAATTTTGAATGATTGTAACTTTTTTATTTGAACTCTTATAAATTTCGCTAACACGCTATTAGAAAGAGGATAAAAATACTACAAAATGAGCCAAAACTGGACTCTCTAGCTTTTCAGGTTACCGAGATATTGAATTTCAAAAAGTAGTAAAAAAAGACCCCCTAATCCCCCATTCTTTAAATTTTTTTGAAAAATGAAAAATTTAAAGTGCTTTTTTTGTACTTATTTCACCTAGTTTAAGGTCGTTTGGTATAAATATGCCCTTTGCTGTGCATTGGAACCCTCCTGGAGCAAAATAAAAAATTGCCAAAATTGCACTTTTTGCAAAAATAAAATGTTTTCAATTTTGAATGATTGTAACTTTTTTATTTGAACTCTTATAGATTTCGCTAGAACGCCATTAGAAAGAGGATAAAAACTACAAAATGAGCCAAAACTGGACTCTCTAGCTCTTCAGGTTACCGAGATTGAATTTCAAAAAGTATTAAAAAAGGACGGATGGAGCAAAATAAAAAATTGCCAAAATTGCACTTTGTTACGGTTCAATTTTCTCCGTAGGGACTTACCTGGTGGTTTTGTAATTCATTAATTCATGTTGCTTAATTTGGTTTGTTTACTACTGTTTACCTCTTTACGTTTGTTTATATCTTAAATCTTCAAGTCCGTTAATAGATGGCGTTACAGGTGTCTTATATCTTTCTTTTTTTTGGTTGGTTAAATTCGTTTCACTGCTGTCAGCGGGCTGTCGCTGTCAGAGTTCTGTCTGTCAGCTTCAGTTCGGCTGTCAGGTGTTTTAATCTGGCTTTTCTTTTACTGTTTCCTGTTGCAAATTGGTTTTTAGAATATTCTAGCGTAGTTAATTTCCCCACCTGACTTCCGGTTGGGTCCCTGGCTATTTAAGCTCGGGGGGAAGCCATTTTGGCTCCTTTTTGACCAGTGACCTTGCTGTGAGTGGTGAGACCAACAGCAAACCAGAGCCACCATTTTGTTGAACTCATCTAGTGAGGATTTTGTGTGGTCTGTTGTCGCTTCAGGCGGATTTGTTTGGTCCTCATAATTTGCAGCTGGGGTAAGTTTTCCTTTCTTGGTCAAGGGTTGTAATCTTATGGAAATGTGCTTGTGCAGGTTTTGTGCCAAATTTGTAGCCGATTTGGGGGCAGGGAGGAAAGAAAAACTACCCTTTCGACCATCAGAAAGGTAGCTATAGGGTTTTTGGAGAAAGCCAGGGCCTTATTCGTTCTTTGCTTTGAAAGGGTTCTTCGGTGAGGCTTTGACCACCTGAAAGGGTTCTTCGGTGAGGCTTTGACCACCTGAAAGGGTTCTTCGGTGAGGCTTTGACCACCTGAAAGGGTTCTTCGGTGAGGCTTCATCCACGCGGATTCAAATTGTAGTCCAGAGTAGGCCACCAAGTTCCATACTTCTGGGGGCTGTTACTGAGCAGTCTTCCAAGCCATAGAAAACCTCCCGAGACTGAACTGAGTTGAACTCCCAGTGGAGCAGTTTGGTTCACCGAAGGTTGACAGGCAAGCTCCCTTACCTTTGACTAACCACCTGATTTTTCCCCTATCGTAAATATTTAAACATCTATAAAAGCCATCAGGAAAATAGTATTGCTAGATTGTGCTAGCCAAATCGCTCAGAACTATCTCTAATTTTTAACTCTATTTATTTAATTGATCATTTTATTTTATTTTTTGATTGTATTGGGACCGACCCAATTTAATATTTATTCAATATACGTCATTGAATCTCTTTTACCACTTTGTTTAATGTACAAGTCACAGGGCCTTTTAATAAGCCAATTATCAACATATCATTGGCAATAGACTTAGTTCACCGGCTGCATTGTCACGTAAGTAATAGTAATTTGTTGCATTTGTTGTACTTTGGGCCAGGGGGACTGTCGGAACATCAGAAAGGTTTCCAACTTTGTACCTGCTTAAAGTTGGTGGCGCTTTGAACCCCTGGTTAGTCGAGTATTTGCACACGCGTCCTAAGCCAGTCCACTGAACCAAGGTTTAGTTTAGTTTAGTTTTTTTGTCTCATGCTCAAACCAATTTCACGTGTAGCAATTTGGCGCCCAACGTTTGTGGCGTATTTTTGAGAATTGAGCAGCTTTTTACAACTTCCTGGTGACTTGTACATTGAAAATTACCTTGTTACTAACCAATTTATTGATTTATATTTGACTTAATGATTCACAACATTGTTGAAGTTGGTTTGTATTCACCGATTTATTGATTTATTGGTTTATTGATTTTGTTTTATTGAAATTCGGTGATTTATTGATTTGATATATTGTTAGTTGAATTTTTTTTACCGTATTTTGTTCTGTTGTGAAAAATATTCGAGATGGAGTATAATATGAACATTTTACACTTGACTAAAGACATGCTTCGTTATGAACTTGCAGTTCGAGGTATGCCTACCTCAGATTCAAATACTGTTGACCAATTACGCGCTGCTTTCCGTCCTCTTTTAAAATTAGAAAAGAAAGGCAAGGGTTTGAAGAACCCAGCTTACCCTTTTAATGCCGAGGAAGAACTTGACACGATAGCTGAAGTTTTTGCTCAGGCTTTAAAACTCGTAAAGGAAATTTCGGGGGCTGAAGCCAGAAATATTTTTGAGCGGGCACAATCGCGTTTTATGCATTTGTACCAACGTTTAGATCGTATTCCTTTGGGGGGATTATCTGCTGATCTGATTGAGAAGCGTGCTCAACTGACTGTTGAGGTTTTGTCAACTTTAGACCAACTTGATAGGTTGTTAGCTTCAGAGCCGAATTTGAGCTCCGCTTTTGAACAGAGTGTTTCCGATAACGAGTCAGTATTGAGTGACCGGATTGATAGAACCGCCGCCCACAAATCTACACCTAATAAATCTTTTAATGGGGGCTCTAAAAATTGCCGTGTAGACAAATGGGGTCTTAAGTTTTCGGGGCATACTGATAAAATGTCAGTGCATAACTTTCTTGAACGAGCTACCGAGTTACGTTTAGCTCGCGGTCTTTCAGAAGCGGAACTGTTCGATTCGGCTATTGACTTGTTTTCCGAAAAGCTTTGAATTGGTTTAGGGCAAATCGCGATCGGTTTAATGACTGGCAATCATTATCCGAACTTTTGACTCGACATTTTGAACCTCCAGACTATCGTGCTAGGTTGTTTAAAGAGATTTTAGACCGAACGCAAGATACGTCCGAAACTATTGTGGACTATCTTTCCAACATGAACGCATTGTTTAGGCGTCACGGTAGACTCTCGGCTGACGTGCAGTTGGATATCATTACCCGTAATTTGTCCCCATTCTATACTACTCAGCTTCCAGTTGTGTCAACATTGGAGGAGTTGGAGAGTGAGTGCTTGAAACTAGAGGCGAAAAAGTACCGTGTTGATCATTATGTACCGCCATCACGCAGGCGCCGAGACTTTGTCGAGCCCGATTTTGCTTTTATTGAATCTTCAATTACATCGGAAAGTTTTACTCCGACAACTGCCCCAATAGCTGCTTCTTATTTACCACCTTCGCCCACCACATTCCCCACCAATGTGGCCGCTCATTTGCCTCAGAACTCTAGTTTTCCTCGTTCAAACCAGGCCGATTCAGCTTCTTCTGGTAATCACCTCAACCCTCGCCCCAACCTCGCTAGATGCTGGAATTGTGATCAGACGGGTCACTTAAATAGAAATTGTCCGTTGCCACGCAAAAGACATTGTTATCGGTGTGGAACACCAGACGTTACCGTGAGTACTTGTCCCAAATGTCGGTCGGGAAACGCCTCTCGGAGGAACTGATTGGTCGCGCGGTTTCTCCTTCGCCCAACTTTTCGACCATCGAATTGCCCCTAAATAATACCAAGTTTTTAGACTTCATTTTTTCACACGCCCAGGGCGATGAACGTCCTTACTTGGAAGTTTCAATTTTGGGTTTAAAAATGTTAGGTTTGCTGGATTCAGGCGCTTCACGCACAATAGTAGGACAAAGTGGCTATGTTATTTTACAAAATTTGGGCCTTCAGCTAGAAAGCATAGTAATTGCACGGTTGCCAACGGTCAAGTCTGTGCTAGCATAGGTTTTATTTCAGCACCGATCACTCTTATGAATAAAACCCACTTTGTTGAAGTTTTGGTATTACCCGAATTAAGTCATCAACTTATTTTGGGAGTTGATTTTTGGAAGGCAATGAAACTGATTCCTGATTTACAACAGGATGTCTGGCACTTTGCTGACTCTCTACCACAGACAGAAGTCTGCGGTGTGGTTGATGCGGAACTGTTGTCTGATTTAGACCGGCAGGCTCTTGATAAATTTGTTAAGGAGAGAGTTTTCTCATCGGGAACCGGGCTTGGCTGCTGCAAAGTAGCTGAGCATGTTATCGAATTGTTGCCTGGCACTTTGCCAATCAAACAGCGTTATTATCCTGTTTCACCTTTTAAGCAACGGCTTATCGATGAGGAAATTGATGAAATGTTAAAGCTGGGGGTTATAGAGCCATCAAAGAGCCCGTGGTCTAGTCCAGTTTGTTTGGTTAAAAAAAAGGACAATAGTTATCGCTTTTGCATTGACTTTAGGAAGCTGAACAGTAAAACAAAGAAAGATTCGTACCCTATTCCGTACATTTCAGCCATTTTAGATCGATTGAAAAATGCTCATTACATTAGTTCAATCGATATTAAATCAGCTTTCTGGCAAGTACCTTTGAGTGAAGCTTCCAAAGAGTTGACCGCCTTTACAGTGCCTGGCAGGAATTTGTTTCAGTTCACCCGTATGCCTTTTGGCTTGACCAACGCACCAGCAACCTGGCAAAGAATTATAGACCGTGTTTTAGGGGTAGATTTGGAAAACAATGTTATGGTTTATCTTGACGACATTATCATAATTTCTAGTACCTTTAATGAGCATTTGAAGATCTTGGGACTCGTTTTTGACCGTTTAAAGGACGCAGGCCTTT
The DNA here is from genome assembly GCF_016097725.1 of Ips typographus. Taxonomy (NCBI): domain Eukaryota; kingdom Metazoa; phylum Arthropoda; class Insecta; order Coleoptera; family Curculionidae; genus Ips; species Ips typographus. Next base: position 6,308 of record NW_028098569.1, read on the forward strand.
TGGTGAAACCTGAAAAGTGTCATTTTTGTAAGCCCGAACTTAAGTACCTTGGCCACGTTGTAGATTCTAAGGGTTTAAGACCTGACCCCGAAAAAGTACAGGCCATTGTCAATATTTTGCCACCTACTAACTTAACTGAGATTCGTAGATTTATTGCCACTGCCAGTTGGTATAGACGGTTCATACCCTCTTTCTCTAGCATCCTGTCACCATTATCTCATTTAACTAGGAAAAATGTCAAATTTAACTGGACACCCGAATGTCAATCTTCTTTTAACACCATTAAAGAGGCTCTAATAACTGCACCCGTTTTAACTTGCCCTGATTTCGATAAAACCTTTGTCTTGCAAACCGATGCTTCACATTACGGTTTGGGTGCTGTATTGACACAATCATTTGCTGATGGCGAAAAGGTTATTTGTTACCTATCAAGGTCGCTTACCCGTCAAGAAATGAAGTTAACTGTGACAGAGAAGGAGTGTTTGGCAGTCATCTGGGGTGTTGAGAAGCTCAGACATTATTTGGAGGGCGTGCATTTCAAGGTTATAACGGACCACCATTCACTACTGTGGCTTCATAATTTAAAGGATCCTCAGGGTCGCTTGGCTCGTTGGGCACTTCGTTTACAACCGTACGATTTTCAGTTAATTCACAGGAAAGGAAAGGAACACATTGTTCCAGACTTTTTGTCCAGATCTGTACCAGTTAGTGTCAGCGCGGCCTTGATTTCCGATCAGGCTTTTAGAAGCCAAAGATGCGTGGTACCGTGGCATGCTTCACCGTATTGAACAACACCCTAATAAATTTCCCTGTTGGCGGGTTGAGGGTGGCAAACTTTACAAGTTCGTCAAGACATCGAACCCTGACTTTCTAGAAAATTCTAGCAGTTGGAAGTTGGTGGTGCCTAAAGATAGTCGGAAAGAAATTTTGTCTCGTTGTCATGATTTACCCACCTCGGGTCACGTTGGGATGTTTAAGACCTTTTGGAAGATAGCAGAACGTTACTACTGGCCTAAATTGCGATCTGATGTTCACAAATACATCAGTCATTGTCATATTTGTGCTCAGAACAAAGTAGAGCAAAAACCGCCCGCAGGACTAATGGGAAATCGCCCTGTTGTTAATCAACCCTGGCAATCTATCAGCCTTGATTTTGTGGGTCCTTTAGTAAGATCAAAAAGCGGGAATAGCCATATTTTAGTGGTCACTGACTATTTTTCCAAATATGTCGTAACACATCCATGTCGTTCAGCTAATGCTAAAACTTTGACAAGATTTCTCGAAAACAATGTCTTTCTAGTTTATGGCGCACCCCAAACCTTAACCTGTGACAACGGTACTCCAATGAGGTCTAGAGAGTTTCGAGCTTTATGTGACAGGTATAAAGTTAATATCTTTTTTACGGCCGCCTATTATCCTAGGGCTGATCATACCGAGCGTGTAAATAGAGTCATTAAAACCATGTTAAAAACTTATGTAGATCAAGGCAACCATCGAACTTGGGAAGACAATTTGCCGGCAATTTCTTGCGCAATCAGAACTTCTCGCCATGAAACAACAGGTTACACCCCTTATTTTATCAATTTCGGGAGGGAGCATAAACTTTTTGGTCAGGATTTCACTGAAGGTATTCCTACTGTTGACACTGAACTTCAACAGATCGTAACTAAACGCATACAGGGTTTTAAAGACATGTTCCTGAAAGTGTCTGAGCGAATTTTAAAGTCTCGCGATAAGAGCCAACATCAGTATAATTTGCGACGACGACCCGTTAGTTACTTTGTTGGTCAACGTGTTTGGAAGAAAAACAAAAGTTTATCCAATGCCGCTAACTATTTCAGCGCCAAATTGGCTCCCGAATTTGTGGGACCGTTCATAATTCACAAACGAACCGGCACGTGTACTTATGAATTGAAAGATTCAAATGGCGTGAGTAAGGGAGTTTGGCATGTGCAAGACTTGAAACCGGTTGTTGAGTAACTCCATCTCGATATTGCGCAACAAGCAGAACGCGGATTGTTTAATTCACTTGGTTATTGTTTTATTCATTATCCTCTTGCGGTGACTGTTTAGTCAAATTTATTGTATTTTTCCTTAATTTTGCGTTTTGAAACATCATTAGCGGTGTTCATTATCTATCTCGATTAGCGTTATTACTATCGTATCTTTTTATTTGTAAACTATTAATTTGATGGCTTTCTTATTCGCGTTTTGCCGTGCGTGACCACGTTACGGTTTTTACATTGATTACCTGATTTTGATGATTACCTTTTTCCCTGACTTATTACCTTTATCTTACCTTATCTTTTTGACTTACCTTGTCTTTTATCTCTTACCTAGAATCAATTTGCGTAATATTAATTACCTTGTTGGTTGTTTCGATAAATTACCTTGCGTTTTTCCTTGTTAGCTCGGTTTATTTTGACACTTTGTCGCTTTTTGGGGGTCCATCAAGTTAAGTTATTTGATTAATCCGCGAGTGCGGGATGTTTCTGACTTGATCACCCGTTTAATCGAGCTAATAAGTTGGTTTTTGCGTTTAGTTAGGTCTTTGATTAGTTCTTGCCTTTATCATTGCCTCTTTCTTGTTTCTTTTCCTTTCCGTGACTGACCTTTTTTTTCTTTTTGGCGATAATGGAGCCTAATGCCTTGTAACTTTTTGATTAGGCTTCATTATTCAGGGTTAGTGGTGGGTATACATTCTAGTTCTCAAAGATTAATCTTTGAAAGACTCTGGTAGACAATTTCAGATCACAGAGTATTACACAAAATCATCGTGTTTGTCTGTTGCATGACGTGACACTATCGTTATGCAACAAAAGTTTTTGGTGATAATGGAACCTAATGCCTTGTAACTTTTAATTAGGTTTCATTATTAAGGGTCAGTGGCGGGTACTAATTCTCGATTGAGAGTGTTCTGTGGATCGCTTAATACCCAGAATAATGCACCATAACATAGTGCTATGATTTGATAAATTTGTTGGTCGGTCACTTCCTTTTTCCTATCTTTCCTTTCTTGCTTACCTATAATTACTTTCTTTTTGCTCTTTCATTTATTATTTTTTCTCTTTTCATACCTTTCTTACCTTGAATTTCGATTGCGTCTCATTATTACCTCGATTGCGACTCGGAAGTATTTTGGGATAGTGGGGAGCAGTTTTTTTCTTATCTTTTTGCTTAACTTTTTAATGTCACTTTGGTAATCTTATAGTCATTTCGTAACTTATATCATCATTAACTTTAACTTTAATTTTGCTAAGACTTTTTGCTTTTGTTGTTTTTTTTTAATTTGGTTTTTGGCTTCACCCTTTTTGATGATAATTAATTCTTTAACTTTACGTTAGTAAAGAGTAAGAAGAGTAGAAGTAATTAACGTTGTGCTATAGTCAGTGATTTTCATATCGTATCTACCTTTTTGCAGTTTTCTATTGTTATAAATAATTTCATAACTTTTGTTTTGATGCTTTGGTAATTTGTTTAGTGACTTTGATTTTGGATTGATTGAAGTTGACGGTTTGATCTTTGCGGTTTGGTTTTGTACCTTCTCTGTTAGAGGTTATTACCGCAAATGTTTTTTTTTTTTGGGACTGCTGCCGTTTGGATTATTTAGCTGTTTGCTGTTTTGGATTAGTGCAGCAGGTCTGTCACTTTATGTGGATTTATACCGTTTAATCAACTTCACTCTAATCCATAAATCATTTTCTTGTGTTTGGTTTCGTAACGTAGCATCACATTGCATCAAGATTTAGTTTCTTTATGTAATTTCTCTAAGTTTTGGTCGATTCCTACGGGGTTAGTTAAATGCATTCTAACTTCTGACAGCAAGGGTTATACATTGCTTGAGAGATTCAAATTAGTTTTCAGTTTTAATTAAATAATTGTTGTTATCATACCTTTTTGTCTTTGATTATGGTTATCTTACTTTGCGTTCATTATTGTTTATATTTTGATACCTTATCTTATCTAACTCAATTACTGCTTAAATTATTGACTGTCTGCTCTCTGCTTCTCATATACTTCTAATAATTTTTTTTACTCTTGGATTTGTCTTAGTTTTAGGTTGGTAGATCACTTTGCTTGTTCGTATGGGCTGAGTGAAGTTGGGTGTCGTCTTGGTCACGAGTCCTTTAAGGCTTTTGAGAGGGTTGTCCATAGGGGGGAGCTTCTCCGAGGCTCTGTAAGTACCTCAATGGCCCTGAAGTACAGGGAGGCTCTACTGTGGCGACCTCAGCCTCTTTGGCTTGGTCTTGTGGGATTTGGCGACAGTGACTTTTCTCGGAACACCCCGATTAAATTTAATTTTTTTTTGTGACTACCGGTGCTTTTGGGCATCTTTCAGGTTGGAAGTGGTTCCTTTAACATCACTCCCTTTGTTGGTGGACTTAGGTTTCTTCTCTTTTTCAGTTAGTAGTTTGTCTTTTTTTTTTTTCTCTATTTTCCACCTGGCGGATGACTGCATGGAGCTTCGTTTTTCCTTGGGGAGTAGGCGGCGGTCTTTGTTTCGTGGCTGAGGCTCACACTGAGACTGGTATACGAGGTCCCTCCCACTGACGGAGTATGACGCAATGCCAGTTAGTGTTTATCCCTTACATCTTTCTCTTTAACTCAGACCAGTGAGAGTTTCCGTGGCGGGGCGGGGTCCGCTGTCGCTTTCTTTGGGGGGGGGCGGGGTGCTGTGGAGTTGTTTGCCATTATTTTTATTTTATTTGTTTTAGTTTTATTTTGTGATAGGTTCGGTTCCTTTGTGCTTGATGTGTCTCAAGCTTTCGTTCGTACCAAGGGTGGTACGGGTAGCCCAGTGAGATTCTGGTTTCATTTGATCATTTGATTAGCCTTCATGCCAGGGGTGGTATGAAGAGACCGATGGGATTTCGGCGTTATTATTGATAATATTTGGTTTATTTGTGGGTTGATCATCGTCGATAACCTACTTTATTGTAGCTTATCTCCTAACTTGGGAGAGGGGGAGTTGTTACGGTTCAATTTTCTCCGTAGGGACTTACCTGGTGGTTTTTGTAATTCATTAATTCATGTTGCTTAATTTGGTTTGTTTACTACTGTTTACCTCTTTACGTTTGTTTATATCTTAAATCTTCAAGTCCGTTAATAGATGGCGTTACAGGTGTCTTATCTCTTCTCTTCTTTTTTGGTTGGTTAATTCGTTTCACTGCTGTCAGCGGGCTGTCGCTGTCAGAGTTCTGTCTGTCAGCTTCAGTTCGGCTGTCAGTGTGTTTTAATCTGGCTTTTCTTTTACTGTTTCCTGTTGCAAATTGGTTTTTAGAATATTCTAGCGTAGTTAATTTCCCCACCTGACTTCCGGTTGGGTCCCTGGCTATTTAAGCTCGGGGGGAAGCCATTTTGGCTCCTTTTGACCAGTGACCTTGCTGTGAGTGGTGAGACCAACAGCAAACCAGAGCCACCATTTGTTGAACTCATCTAGTGAGGATTTTGTGTGGTCTGTTGTCGCTTCAGGCGGATTTGTTTGGTCCTCATAATTTGCAGCTGGGGTAAGTTTTCCTTTCTTGGTCAAGGGTTGTAATCTTATGGAAATGTGCTTGTGCAGGTTTTGTGCCAAATTTGTAGCCGATTTGGGGGCAGGGAGGAAAGAAAAACTACCCTTTCGACCATCAGAAAGGTAGCTATAGGGTTTTTGGAGAAAGCCAGGGCCTTATTCGTTCTTTGCTTTGAAAGGGTTCTTCGGTGAGGCTTTGACCACCTGAAAGGGTTCTTCGGTGAGGCTTTGACCACCTGAAAGGGTTCTTCGGTGAGGCTTCATCCACGCGGATTCAAATTGTAGTCCAGAGTAGGCCACCAAGTTCCATACTTCTGGGGGCTGTTACTGAGCAGTCTTCCAAGCCATAGAAAACCTCCCGAGACTGAACTGAGTTGAACTCCCAGTGGAGCAGTTTGGTTCACCGAAGGTTGACAGGCAAGCTCCCTTACCTTTGACTAACCACCCTGATTTTTCCCCTATCGTAAATATATTTAAACATCTATAAAAGCCATCAGGAAAATAGTATTGCTAGATTGTGCTAGCCAAATCGCTCAGAACTATCTCTAATTTTTAACTCTATTTATTTAATTGATCATTTTATTTATTTTTTTGATTGTATTGGGACCGACCCAATTTAATATTTATTCAATATACGTCATTGAATCTCTTTTACCACTTTGTTTTAATGTACAAGTCACAGGGCCTTTTAATAAGCCAATTATCAACATATCATTGGCAATAGACTTAGTTCACCGGCTGCATTGTCACGTAAGTAATAGTAATTTGTTGCATTTTGTTGTACTTTGGGCCAGGGGGACTGTCGGAACATCAGAAAGGTTTCCAACTTTGTACCTGCTTAAAGTTGGTGGCGCTTTGAACCCCTGAGTTAGTCGAGTATTTGCACACGCGTCCTAAGCCAGTCCACTGAACCAAGGTTTAGTTTAGTTTAGTTTTTTTGTCTCATGCTCAAACCAATTTCACGTGTAGCAACTTTTTGCAAAAATAAAATGTTTTCAATTTTTGAATGATTGTAACTTTTTTATTTGAACTCTTATAGATTTCGCTAGAACGCCATTAGAAAGAGGATAAAAAATACTACAAAATGAGCCAAAACTGGACTCTCTAGCTCTTCAGGTTACCGAGATATTGAATTTCAAAAAGTATTAAAAAAGGACCCCTAATACCTCCCCATTCTTTCAATTTTTTTGAAAAATGAAAAATTTTAAAGTGCTTTTTTTGTACTTATTTCACCTAATTTAAGGTCGTTTGGTGTAAATATGCCCTTTGCTGTGCATTGGAACCCTCCTAGAGCAAAATAAAAAATTGACAAAATTGCACTTTTTGCAAAAATGAAATTTGATCAATTTTGAATGATTGTAACTTTTTTATTTGAACTCTTATACATTTTGATAAAACGCCATTAGAAAGAGGATAAAAAACACTACAAAATGAGCCAAAACTGGACTCTCTAGCTTTTCAGGTTACCGAGATATTGAATTTAAAAAGTAGTAAAAAAAGACCCCTAATACCCCCCCATTCTCTCAATTTTTTTGAAAAATTAAGCATTTTAAAGTGTTTTTTTTTGTACTTATTTCACCTAATTTAAGGTCGTTTGGTATAAATATGCCCTTTGCTGTGCATTGGAACCCTCATGGAGCAAAATAAAAAATTGCTAAAATTGCACTTTTTGCAAAAATGATTTTTTTTTTAATTTTTGAATGATTGGAACTTTTTTATTTGAACTCTTATAGATTTCGCTAGAACGCCATGAGAAAGAGGATAAAAAATACTCCAAAATGAGCCAAAACTGGACTCTCTAACTCTTCAGTTTACCGAGATATTAAATTTCAAAAAGTAGTAAAAAAAGACCCCTAATACCCCCTCATTCTTTCAATTTTTTTGAAAAATGAAAAAAATTTTAAGTGTTTTTTTTGTACTTATTTCACCTAATTTAAGGTCGGTTGGTATAAATATGCCCTTTGCTGTGCATTGGAACCCTCCTGGAGCAAAATAAAAAATTGCCAAAATTGCACTTTTTGCAAAAATGATTTTTTTTCAATTTTTGAATGATTGTAACTTTTTTATTTGAACTCATATAGATTTCGCTAAAACGCCATTAGAAAGAGAATAAAAAATACTACAAAATGAGCCAAAACTGGACTCTCTAACTCTTCAGTTTACCGAGATATTGAATTTCAAAAAGTAGTAAAAAAAGACCCCTAATAATCCCCCATTCTTTAAATTTTTTTGAAAAATGAAAAATTTAAAGTGCTTTTTTTGTACTTATTTCACCTAGTTTAAGGTCGTTTGGTATAAATATGCCCTTTGCTGTGCATTGAAACCCTCCTGGAGCAAAATAAAAAATAGCCAAAATTGCCCTTTTTGCAAAAATAAAATGTTTTCAATTTTTGAATGATTGTAACTTTTTATTTGAACTCTTATAGATTTCGCTAGAACGCCATTAGAAAGAGGATAAAAAACACTACAAAATGAGCCAAAACTGGACTCTCTAGCTTTTCAGGTTACCGAGATATTGAATTTCAAAAAGTAGTAAAAAAAGACCCCTAATACCCCCCCATTCTTTCAATTTTTTTGAAAAATGAAACATTTTAAAGTGCTTTTTTTGTATTTATTTTACCTAATTTAAGGTCGTTTGGTATAGATATGCCCTTTGCTGTGCATTGGAACCCTCCTGGAGCAAAATAAAAAATTGCCAAAATTGCACTTTTTGCAAAAATGATTTTTTTTCAATTTTTGAATGATTGTAACTTTTTTATTTGAACTCATATAGATTTCGCTAAAACGCCATTAGAAAGAGAATAAAAAATACTACAAAATGAGCCAAAACTGGACTCTCTAACTCTTCAGTTTACCGAGATATTGAATTTAAAAAAGTAGTAAAAAAGACCCCTAATACCCCCCCATTCTTTCAATTTTTTTGAAAAATGAAAAAATTTTTAAGTGTTTTTTTTGTACTTATTTCACCTAATTTAAGGTTGTTTGGTATAAATATGCCCTTTGCTGTGCATTGCAACCCTCCTGGAGCAAAATAAAAAATTGCCAAAATTGCACTTTTGCAAAAATAAAATGTTTTCAATTTTTGAATGATTGTAACTTTTTATTTGAACTCTTATACATTTTGATAAAACGCCATTAGAAAGAGGATAAAAAACACTACAAAATGAGCCAAAACTGGACTCTCTAGCTTTTCAGGTTACCGAGATATTGAATTTCAAAAAGTAGTAAAAAAAGACCCCTAATACCCCCCCATTCTTTCAATTTTTTTGAAAAATGAAACATTTTAAAGTGCTTTTTTTGTATTTATTTTACCTAATTTAAGGTCGTTTGGTATAGATATGCCCTTTGCTGTGCATTGGAACCCTCCTGGAGCAAAATAAAAAATTGCCAAAATTGCACTTTTTGCAAAAATGATTTTTTTTTCAATTTTTGAATGATGTAACTTTTTTATTTGAACTCATATAGATTTCGCTAAAACGCCATTAGAAAGAGAATAAAAAATACTACAAAATGAGCGGAAACTGGACTCTCTAGCTCTTCAGGTTACCGAGATAATGAATTTCAAAAGTAGTAAAAAAAGACCCCTAATACCCCCCCATTCTCTCAATTTTTCTGAAAAATGAAAAATTTTTAAGTGTTTTTTTTGTACTTATTTCACCTAATTTAAGGTCGTTTGGTATAAATATGCCCTTTGCTGTGCATTGCAACCCTCCTGGAGCAAAATAAAAAATTGCCAAAATTGCTCTTTTTGCAAAAATAAAATGTTTTCAATTTTTGAACGATTGTAACTTTTTATTTGAACTCTTATAGATTTCGCTAGAACGCCATTAGAAAGAGGATAAAAAATACTACAAAATGAGCCAAAACTGGACTCTCTAGCTCTTCAGGTTACCGAGATATTGAATTTCAAAAAGTATTAAAAAAGGACCCCTAATACCCCCCCATCCTTTAAATTTTTTTGAAAAATGAAAAATTTCAAAGTGTTTTTTTTGTACTTATTTCACCTAATTTAAGGTCGTTTGGTATAAATATGCCCTTTGCTGTGCATTGGAACCCTCATGGAGCAAAATAAAAAATTGCTAAAATTGCACTTTTTGCAAAAATGATTTTTTTTAAATTTTTGAATGATTGTAACTTTTTTATTTGAACTCTTATAGATATCGCTAGAACGCCATTAGAAAGAGGATAAAAAATACTCCAAAATGAGCCAAAACTGGACTCTCTAACTCTTCAGTTTACCGAGATATTGAATTTAAAAAAGTAGTAAAAAAGACCCCTAATACCCCCCCATTCTTTCAATTTTTTTGAAAAATGAAAAAATTTTTAAGTGTTTTTTTTGTACTTATTTCACCTAATTTAAGGTCGGTTGGTATAATATGCCCTTTGCTGTGCATTGGAACCCTCCTGGAGCAAAATAAAAAATTGCACTTTTTGCAAAAATGAAATTTGATCAATTTTTGAATGATTGTAACTTTTTTATTTGAACTCATATAGATTTCGCTAAAACGCCATTAGAAAGAGAATAAAAAATACTACAAAATGAGCCAAAACTGGACTCTCTAACTCTTCAGTTACCGAGATATTGAATTTCAAAAAGTAGTAAAAAAAGACCCCTAATAATCCCCCATTCTTTAAATTTTTTTGAAAAATGAAAAATTTAAAGTGCTTTTTTTGTACTTATTTCACCTAGTTTAAGGTCGTTTGGTATAAATATGCCCTTTGCTGTGCATTGAAACCCTCCTGGAGCAAAATAAAAATAGCCAAAATTGCACTTTTTGCAAAAATAAAATGTTTTCAATTTTTGAATGATTGTAACTTTTTTATTTGAACTCTTATAGATTTCGCTAGAACGCCATTAGAAAGAGGATAAAAAATACTACAAAATGAGCCAAAACTGGACTCTCTAGCTCTTCAGGTTACCGAGATATTGAATTTCAAAAAGTATTAAAAAAGGACCCCTAATACCTCCCCATTCTTTCAATTTTTTTAAAAATGAAAAATTTTAAAGTGCTTTTTTTGTACTTATTTCACCTAATTTAAGGTCGTTTGGTGTAAATATGCCCTTTGCTGTGCATTGGAACCCTCCTAGAGCAAAATAAAAAATTGACAAAATTGCACTTTTTGCAAAAATGAAATTTGATCAATTTTTGAATGATTGTAACTTTTTTATTTGAACTCTTATACATTTTGATAAAACGCCATTAGAAAGAGGATAAAAAACACTACAAAATGAGCCAAAACTGGACTCTCTAGCTTTTCAGGTTACCGAGATATTGAATTTCAAAAAGTAGTAAAAAAAGACCCCTAATACCCCCCATTCTTTCAATTTTTTTGAAAAATGAAACATTTAAAGTGCTTTTTTTGTATTTATTTTACCTAATTTAAGGTCGTTTGGTATAGATATGCCCTTTGCTGTGCATTGGAACCCTCCTGGAGCAAAATAAAAAATTGCCAAAATTGCACTTTTTGCAAAAATGATTTTTTTTCAATTTTTGAATGATTGTAACTTTTTTATTTGAACTCATATAGATTTCGCTAAAACGCCATTAGAAAGAGAATAAAAAATACTACAAAATGAGCCAAAACTGGACTCTCTAACTCTTCAGTTTACCGAGATATTGAATTTAAAAAAGTAGTAAAAAAGACCCCTAATACCCCCCATTCTTTAAATTTTTTTGAAAAATGAAAAATTTTTAAGTGTTTTTTTTGTACTTATTTCACCTAATTTAAGGTTGTTTGGTATAAATATGCCCTTTGCTGTGCATTGCAACCCTCCTGGAGCAAAATAAAAAATTGCCAAAATTGCACTTTTTGCAAAAATAAAATGTTTTCAATTTTTGAATGACTGTAACTTTTTTATTTGAACTCGTATAGATCTCGCTAAAACGCCATTAGAAAGAGGATCAAAAATACTACAAAATGAGCGGAAACTGGACTCTCTAGCTCTTCAGGTTACCGAGATAATGAATTTCAAAAAGTAGTAAAAAAAGACCCCTAATACCCCCCCATTCTCTCAATTTTTCTGAAAAATGAAAAATTTTTAAGTGTTTTTTTTGTACTTATTCACCTAATTTAAGGTCGTTTGGTATAAATATGCCCTTTGCTGTGCATTGCAACCCTCCTGGAGCAAAATAAAAAATTGCCAAAATTGCTCTTTTTGCAAAAATAAAATGTTTTCAATTTTTGAACGATTGTAACTTTTTTATTTGAACTCTTATAGATTTCGCTAGAACGCCATTAGAAAGAGGATAAAAATACTACAAATGAGCCAAAACTGGACTCTCTAGCTCTTCAGGTTACCGAGATATTGAATTTCAAAAAGTATTAAAAAAGGACCCCTAATACCCCCCCATCCTTTAAATTTTTTTGAAAAATGAAAAATTTCAAAGTGTTTTTTTTTGTACTTATTTCACCTAATTTAAGGTCGTTTGGTATAAATATGCCCTTTGCTGTGCATTGGAACCCTCATGGAGCAAAATAAAAAATTGCTAAAATTGCACTTTTTGCAAAAATGATTTTTTTTAAATTTTTGAATGATTGTAACTTTTTTATTTGAACTCTTATAGATATCGCTAGAACGCCATTAGAAAGAGGATAAAAAATACTCCAAAATGAGCCAAAACTGGACTCTCTAACTCTTCAGTTTACCGAGATATTGAATTTAAAAAAGTAGTAAAAAAGACCCCTAATACCCCCCCATTCTTTCAATTTTTTTGAAAAATGAAAAAATTTTAAGTGTTTTTTTTGTACTTATTTCACCTAATTTAAGGTCGGTGGTATAAATATGCCCTTTGCTGTGCATTGGAACCCTCCTGGAGCAAAATAAAAAATTGCACTTTTTGCAAAAATGAAATTTGATCAATTTTCGAATGATTGTAACTTTTTATTTGAACTCATATAGATTTCGCTAAAACGCCATTAGAAAGAGAATAAAAATACTACAAAATGAGCCAAAACTGGACTCTCTAACTCTTCAGTTTACCGAGATATTGATTTCAAAAAGTAGTAAAAAAAGACCCCTAATAATCCCCCATTCTTTAAATTTTTTTGAAAAATGAAAAATTTAAAGTGCTTTTTTTGTACTTATTTCACCTAGTTTAAGGTCGTTTGGTATAAATATGCCCTTTGCTGTGCATTGAAACCCTCCTGGAGCAAAATAAAAAATAGCCAAAATTGCACTTTTTGCAAAAATAAAATGTTTTCAATTTTTGAATGATTGTAACTTTTTTATTTGAACTCTTATAGATTTCGCTAGAACGCCATTAGAAAGAGGATAAAAAATACTACAAAATGAGCCAAAACTGGACTCTCTAGCTCTTCAGGTTACCGAGATATTGAATTTCAAAAAGTATTAAAAAGGACCCCTAATACCTCCCCATTCTTTCAATTTTTTAAAAAATGAAAAATTTTAAAGTGCTTTTTTTGTACTTATTTCACCTAATTTAAGGTCGTTTGGTGTAAATATGCCCTTTGCTGTGCATTGGAACCCTCCTAGAGCAAAATAAAAAAATTGACAAAATTGCACTTTTTGCAAAAATGAAATTTGATCAATTTTTGAATGATTGTAACTTTTTATTTGAACTCTTATACATTTTGATAAAACGCCATTAGAAAGAGGATAAAAAACACTACAAAATGAGCCAAAACTGGACTCTCTAGCTTTTCAGGTTACCGAGATATTGAATTTCAAAAAGTAGTAAAAAAAGACCCCTAATACCCCCCCATTCTTTCAATTTTTTTGAAAAATGAAACATTTTAAAGTGCTTTTTTTGTATTTATTTTACCTAATTTAAGGTCGTTTGGTATAGATATGCCCTTTGCTGTGCATTGGAACCCTCCTGGAGCAAAATAAAAAATTGCCAAAATTGCACTTTTTGCAAAAATGATTTTTTTTCAATTTTTGAATGATTGTAACTTTTTTATTTGAACTCATATAGATTTCGCTAAAACGCCATTAGAAAGAGAATAAAAAATACTACAAAACGAGCCAAAACTGGACTCTCTAACTCTTCAGTTTACCGAGATATTGAATTTCAAAAAGTAGTAAAAAAAGACCCCTAATACCCCCCCATTCTTTCAATTTTTTTGAAAAATGAAACATTTTAAAGTGCGTTTTTTGTATTTATTTTACCTAATTTAAGGTCGTTTGGTATAAATATGCCCTTTGCTGTGCATTGGAACCCTCCTGGAGCAAAATAAAAATTGCCAAAATTGCACTTTTTGCAAAAATGATTTTTTTCAATTTTTGAATGATTGTAACTTTTTTATTTGAACTCATATAGATTTCGCTAAAACGCCATTAGAAAGAGAATAAAAAATACTACAAAATGAGCCAAAACTGGACTCTCTAACTCTTCAGTTTACCGAGATATTGAATTTAAAAAAGTAGTAAAAAAGACCCCTAATACCCCCCCATTCTTTCAATTTTTTTGAAAAATGAAAAAATTTTTAAGTGCTTTTTTTTGTACTTATTTCACCTAGTTTAAGGTCGTTTGGTATAAATATGCCCTTTGCTGTGCATTGAAACCCTCCTGGAGCAAAATAAAAAATAGCCAAAATTGCACTTTTTGCAAAAATAAAATGTTTTCAATTTTTGAATGATTGTAACTTTTTTATTTGAACTCTTATAGATTTCGCTAGAACGCCATTAGAAAGAGGATAAAAAATACTACAAAATGAGCCAAAACTGGACTCTCTAGCTCTTCAGGTTACCGAGATATTGAATTTCAAAAAGTATTAAAAAAGGACCCCTAATACCTCCCCATTCTTTCAATTTTTTTAAAAAATGAAAAATTTTAAAGTGCTTTTTTTGTACTTATTTCACCTAATTTAAGGTCGTTTGGTGTAAATATGCCCTTTGCTGTGCATTGGAACCCTCCTAGAGCAAAATAAAAAATTGACAAAATTGCACTTTTTGCAAAAATGAAATTTGATCAATTTTTGAATGATTGTAACTTTTTTATTTGAACTCTTATACATTTGATAAAACGCCATTAGAAAGAGGATAAAAAACACTACAAAATGAGCCAAACTGGACTCTCTAGCTTTTCAGGTTACCGAGATATTGAATTTCAAAAAGTAGTAAAAAAAGACCCCTAATACCCCCCCCATTCTTTCAATTTTTTTGAAAAATGAAACATTTTAAAGTGCTTTTTTTGTATTTATTTTACCTAATTTAAGGTCGTTTGGTATAGATATGCCCTTTGCTGTGCATTGGAACCCTCCTGGAGCAAAATAAAAAATTGCCAAAATTGCACTTTTTGCAAAAATGATTTTTTTTCAATTTTTGAATGATTGTAACTTTTTTATTTGAACTCATATAGATTTCGCTAAAACGCCATTAGAAAGAGAATAAAAAATACTACAAAACGAGCCAAAACTGGACTCTCTAACTCTTCAGTTTACCGAGATATTGAATTTCAAAAAGTAGTAAAAAAAGACCCCTAATACCCCCCCATTCTTTCAATTTTTTTGAAAAATGAAACATTTTAAAGTGCGTTTTTTGTATTTATTTTACCTAATTTAAGGTCGTTTGGTATAAATATGCCCTTTGCTGTGCATTGGAACCCTCCTGGAGCAAAATAAAAAATTGCCAAAATTGCACTTTTTGCAAAAATGATTTTTTTTCAATTTTGAATGATTGTAACTTTTTTATTTGAACTCATATAGATCTCGCTAAAACGCCATTAGAAAGAGGATCAAAATACTACAAATGAGCGGAAACTGGACTCTCTAGCTCTTCAGGTTACCGAGATAATGAATTTCAAAAAGTAGTAAAAAAAGACCCCTAATACCCCCCTATTCTCTCAATTTTTCTGAAAAATGAAAAATTTTTAAGTGTTTTTTTTTGTACTTATTTCAACTAATTTAAGGTCGTTTGGTATAAATATGCCCTTTGCTGTGCATTGCAACCCTCCTGGAGCAAAATAAAAAATTGCCAAAATTGCTCTTTTTGCAAAAATAAAATGTTTTCAATTTTTGAACGATTGTAACTTTTTTATTTGAACTCTTATAGATTTCGCTAGAACGCCATTAGAAAGAGGATAAAAAATACTACAAAATGAGCCAAAACTGGACTCTCTAGCTCTTCAGGTTACCGAGATATTGAATTTCAAAAAGTATTAAAAAAGGACCCCTAATACCCCCCCATCCTTTAAATTTTTTTGAAAAATGAAAAATTTCAAAGTGTTTTTTTTTGTACTTATTTCACCTAATTTAAGGTCGTTTGGTATAAATATGCCCTTTGCTGTGCATTGGAACCCTCATGGAGCAAAATAAAAATTGCTAAAATTGCACTTTTTGCAAAAATGATTTTTTTTTAAATTTTTGAATGATTGTAACTTTTTATTTGAACTCTTATAGATATCGCTAGAACGCCATTAGAAAGAGGATAAAAAATACTCCAAAATGAGCCAAAACTGGACTCTCTAACTCTTCAGTTTACCGAGATATTGAATTTAAAAAGTAGTAAAAAGACCCCTAATACCCCCCCATTCTTTCAATTTTTTGAAAAATGAAAAAATTTTTAAGTGTTTTTTTTGTACTTATTTCACCTAATTTAAGGTCGGTTGGTATAAATATGCCCTTTGCTGTGCATTGGAACCCTCCTGGAGCAAAATAAAAAATTGCACTTTTTGCAAAAATGAATTTGATCAATTTTTGAATGATTGTAACTTTTTTATTTGAACTCATATAGATTTCGCTAAAACGCCATTAGAAAGAGAATAAAAAATACTACAAAATGAGCCAAAACTGGACTCTCTAACTCTTCAGTTTACCGAGATATTGAATTTCAAAAAGTAGTAAAAAAAGACCCCTAATAATCCCCCATTCTTTAAATTTTTTTGAAAAATGAAAAATTTAAAGTGCTTTTTTTGTACTTATTTCACCTAGTTTAAGGTCGTTTGGTATAAATATGCCCTTTGCTGTGCATTGAAACCCTCCTGGAGCAAATAAAAAAT
>NW_028098570.1:0-21144 GCF_016097725.1 Ips typographus
GCGTTCTAGAGAAATCTATCAGAGTTAAAATAAAAAGTTACAATCATTCAAAAATTGAAAAAATTTAATTTTTGCAAAAAGTGCAATTTTGTCAATTTTTTATTTTGCTCTAGGAGGGTTCCAATGCACAGCAAAGGGCATATTTATACCAAACGACCTTAAATTAGGTGAAATAAGTACAAAAAAAACACTTAAAAATTTCTTTTTGCAAAAAGTGCAATTTTGACAATTTTTTATTTTGCTCCAGGAGGGTTCCAATGCACAGCAAAGAAAATATTTATACCAAACGACCTTAAATTAGGTGAAATAAGTACAAAAAAAACACTTAAAAATTTTTCATTTATCAAAAAAAATTGAAAGAATGGGGGGGTATTAGGGGTCTTTTTTTACTACTTTTTTAAATTCAATATCTCGGTAACCTGAAAAGCTAGAGAGTCCAGTTTTGGCTCATTTTGTAGTGTTTTTTATCCTCTTTCTAATGGCGTTTTATCAAAATGTATAAGAGTTAAAATAAAAAGTTACAATCATTCAAAAATTGAAAAAATTTCATTTTTGCAAAAAGTGCAATTTTGTCAATTTTTTATTTTGCTCCAGGAGGGTTCCAATGCACAGCAAAGGGCATATTTATACCAAACAACCTTAAATTAGGTGAAATAAGTACAAAAAAAGCACTTTGAAATTTTTCATTTTTCAAAAAAATTGAAAGAATGGAGGGGTATTAGGGGTCTTTTTTTACTGCTTTTTGAAATTCAATATCTCGGTAACCTGTAGAGCTAGATGGTCCAGTTTTGGCTTATTTTGTAGTGTTTTTTATCCTCTTTCTAATGGCGTTATAGCAAAATCTATCGGAGTTCAAATAAAAAAGTTACAATCATTCAAAAATTTAAAAAAAATCTTTTTGCAAAAAGTGCAATTTTGGCAATTTTTTTATTTTGCTTCAGGAGGGTTCCAATGCACAGCAAACGGCATATTTATACCAAACGAATTTAAATTAGGTGAAATAAGTACAAAAAAAGCACTTTAAAATTTTTCATTTTTCAAAAAATTTGAAAGAATGAGGGGGGTATTAAGGGTCCTTTTTTAATACTTTTTGAAATTCAATATCTCGGTAACCTGAAAAGCTAGAGAGTCCAGTTTTGGCTCATTTTGTAGTATTTTTTATCCTCTTTCTAATGGCGTTATAGCGAAATCTATCGGAGTTCAAATAAAAAAGTTACAATCATTCAAAAATTTAAAAAAATTTATTTTTGCAAAAAGTGCAATTTTGTCAATTTTTTATTTTGCTCCAGGAGGGTTCCAATGCACAGCAAACGGCATATTTATACCAAACGAATTTAAATTAGGTGAAATAAGTACAAAAAAAACACTTAATAAAAAGACCCCTAATACCCCCCCATTCTTTCAATTTTTTTGATAAATGAAAAATTTTTAAGTGTTTTTTTTGTACTTATTTCCCTAAATTTAAGGTTGTTTGGTATAAATATGCCCTTTGCTGTGCATTGGAACCCTCCTGGAGCAAAATAAAAAATTGCCAAAATTGCACTTTTTGCAAAAATGAAATTTTTTCAATTTTTGAATGATTGTAACTTTTTTATTTGAACTCTTATACATTTTGATAAAACGCCATTAGAAAGAGGATAGAAAACACTACAAAATGAGCCAAAACTGGACTCTCGAGCTTTTCAGGTTACCGAGATATTGAATTTAAAAAAGTAGTAAAAAAAGACCCCTAATACCCCCCCCATTCTTTAAATTTTTTGGAAAAATGAAAAATTTTTAAGTGTTTTTTTTGTACTTATTTCACCTAATTTAAGGTCGTTTGGTATAAATATGCTCTTTGCTGTGCATTGGAACCCTCCTGGAGCAAAATAAAAAATTGACAAAATTGCACTTTTTGCAAAAATGAAATTTTTTCAATTTTTGAATGATTGTAACTTCTTTATTTGAACTCTGATAGATTTCGCTAGAACGCCATTAGAAAGAGGATAAAAAATTCTACAAAATGAGCCAAAACTGGACTCTTTAGCTTTTCAGGTTCCCGAGATATTGAATTTAAAAAAGTAGTAAAAAAGGACCCCTAATACCCCCCCATTCTTTCAATTTTTTTGAAAAATGAAAAATTTTAAAGTGCTTTTTTTGTAATTTCACCTAATTTAAGGTCGTTTGGTGTAAATATGCTCTTTGTTGTGCATTGGAACCCTCCTGGAGCAAAATAAAAAATTGACAAAATTGCACTTTTTTGCAAAAATAAATTTTTGAATGATTGTAACTTTTTTATTTTAACTCTTATACATTTTGATAAAACGCCATTAGAAAGAGGATAAAAAACACTACAAAATGAGCCAAAACTGGACTCTCTAGCTTTTCAGGTTACCGAGATATTGAATTTAAAAAAGTAGTTAAAAAAGACCCCTAATACCCCCCCATTCTTTCAATTTTTTTTGATAAATGAAAAATTGTTAAGTGTTTTTTTTTGTACTTATTCCACCTAATTTAAGGTCGTTTGGTATAAATATGCTCTTTGCTGTGCATTGGAACCCTGCTGGAGCAAAATAAAAAATTGACAAAATTGCACTTTTTGCAAAAATGAAATTTTTTAAATTTTTGAATGATTGTAACTTTTTTATATGAACTCCGATAGATTTCGCTATAACGCCATTAGAAAGAGGATAAAAAATACTACAAAATGAGCCAAAACTGGACTCTCTAGCTTTTCAGGTTACCGAGATATTGAATTTCAAAAAGTATTAAAAAGAACCCCTAATACCCCCCCATTCTTTCAAATTTTTTGAAAAATGAAAAATTTTAAAGTGCTTTTTTGTACTTATTTTACCTAATTTAAGGCCGTTTGGTATAAATATGCTCTTTGCTGTGTATTGGAACCCTCCTGGAGCAAAATAAAAAATTGACAAAATTGCACTTTTTGCAAAAATTAATTTTTTTCAATTTTTGAATGATTGTAACTTTTTTATTTGAACTCTATACATTTTGATAAAACGCCATTAGAAAGAGGATAAAAAAATACTCCAAAATGAGCCAAAACTGGACTCTCTAGCTTTTCAGGTTACCGAGATATTGAATTTAAAAAAGTAGTAAAAAAAGACCCCTAATACTCCCCCATTCTATAAATTTTTTTGAAAAATTAAAAATTTTAAAGTGTTTTTTTTGTACTTATTTCACCTAATTTAAGGTCGGTTGGTATAAATATGCCCTTTGCTGTGCATTGGAACCCTCTTAGAGCAAAATAAAAAATTGACAAAAATTGCACTTTTTGCAAAAATAAAATTTTATCAATTTTTGAATGATTGTAACTTTTTTATTTGAACTCTTATAGATTTCGCTAAAACGCCATTAGAAAGAGGATAAAAAATACTACAAAATGAGCCAAAACTGGACTCTCTAGCTCTTCGGGTTACCGAGATATTGAATTTCAAAAAGTAGTAAAAAAAGACCCCTAATACCCCCCCATTCTCTCAATTTTTTTGAAAAATGAAACATTTTAAAGTGTTTTTTTTGTACTTATTTCACCTAATTTAAGGTCGTTTGGTATAAATATGCCCTTTGCTGTGCATTGGAACCCTCATGGAGCAAAATAAAAAATTGCCAAAATTGCACTTTTTGCAAAAATGATTTTTTTTTTATTTTTGAATGATTGGAACTTTTTTATTTGAACTCTTATAGATTTCGCTAGAACGCCATTAGAAAGAGGATAAAAAATACTCCAAAATGAGCCAAAACTGGACTCTCTAACTCTTCAGTTTACCGAGATATTAAATTTCAAAAAGTAGTAAAAAAAGACCCCTAATACCCCCCCATTCATTCAATTTTTTTGAAAAATGAAATTTTTTAAGTGTTTTTTTTGTACTTATTTCACCTAATTTAAGGTTGTTTGGTATAAATATGCCCTTTGCTGTGCATTGCAACCCTCCTGGAGCAAAATAAAAAATTGCCAAAATTGCACTTTTTGCAAAAATAAAATGTTTTCAATTTTTGAATGATTGTAACTTTTTTATTTTAACTCTTATACATTTTGATAAAACGCCATTAGAAAGAGGATAAAAAACACTACAAAATGAGCCAAAACTGGACTCTCTAGCTTTTCAGGTTCCCGAGATATTGAATTTAAAAAAGTAGTAAAAAAAGACCCCTAATACCCCCCCATCCTTTCAATTTTTTTGAAAAATTAAAAATTTCAAAGTGCTTTTTTTGTACTTATTTCACCTAATTTAAGGTCGTTTGGTGTAAATATGCCCTTTGCTGTGCATTGGAACCCTCCTGAAGCCAAATAAAAAATTGTCAAAATTGCACTTTTTGCAAAAAGAAATTTTTAAGTGTTTTTTTTGTACTTATTTCACCTAATTTAAGGTAGTTTGGTATAAATATGCCCTTTGCTGTGCATTGGAACCCTCCTAGAGCAAAATAAAAAATTGACAAAATTGCACTTTTTGCAAAAATGAAATTTTATCAATTTTTGAATGATTGTAACTCTTTTATTTGAACTCTTATAGATTTCGCTAAAACGCCATTAGAAAGAGGATAAAAAATACTACAAAATGAGCCAAAAATTGGACTCTCTAGCTCTTCAGGTTACCGAGATATTGAATTTCAAAAAGTATTAAAAAAGGACCCCTAATACCCCCCCATTCTTTCAATTTTTTTGAAAAATAAAAAATTTTAAAGTGCTTTTTTTGTAATTTCACCTAATTTAAGGTCGTTTGGTGTAAATATGCTCTTTGCTGTGCATTGGAACGCTCCTGGAGCAAAATAAAAAATTGACACAATTGCACTTTTTGCAAAAATGAAATTTTTTCAATTTTTGAATGATTGTAACTTTTTTATTTGAACTCTTATACATTTTGATAAAACGCCATTAGAAAGAGGATAAAAAACACTACAAAATGAGCCAAAACTGGACTCTCTAGCTTTTCAGGTTACCGAGATATTGAATTTAAAAAAGTAGTAAAAAAATACCCCTAATACCCCCCCATTCTTTCAATTTTTTTGAAAAATGAAAAATTTTAAAGTGCTTTTTTTGTACTTATTTCCCTAATTTAAGGTTGTTTGGTATAAATATGCCCTTTGCTGTGCATTGGAACCCTCCTGGAGCAAAATAAAAAATTGCCAAAATTGCACTTTTTGCAAAAATGAATTTTTTTCAAATTTGGAATGATTGTAACTTTTTTATTTAAACTCTTATAGAATTCGCTAGAACGCCATTAGAAAGAGGATAAAAATACTACAAAATGAGCCAAAACTGGACTATCTAGCTTTTCAGGTTCCCGAGATATTGAATTTAAAAAAGTAGTAAAAAAAGACCCCTAATACCCCCCCATCCTTTCAATTTTTTTGAAAAATGAAAAATTTCAAAGTGTTTTTTTTTGTACTTATTTCATCTAATATAAGGTCGTTTGGTGTAAATATGCCCTTTGCTGTGCATTGGAACCCTCCTGAAGCCAAATAAAAAATTGTCAAAATTGCACTTTTTGCAAAAAGAAATTTTTAAGTGTTTTTTTTGTACTTATTTCACCTAATTTAAGGTCGTTTGGTATAAATATGCCCTTTGCTGTGCATTGGATCCCTCCTAGAGCAAAATAAAAAATTGACAAAATTGCACTTTTTGCAAAAATGAAATTTTATCAATTTTTGAATGATTGTAACTCTTTTATTTGAACTCTTACAGATTTCGCTAAAACGCCATTAGAAATAGGATAAAAATACTACAAAATGAGCCAAAACTGGACTCTCTAGCTCTTCAGGTTACCGAGATATTGAATTTCAAAAAGTATTAAAAAAGGACCCCTAATACCCCCCCATCCTTTCAATTTTTTTGAAAAATGAAAAATTTTAAAGTGCTTTTTTTGTAATTTCACCTAATTTAAGGTCGTTTGGTGTAAATATGCTCTTTGCTGTGCATTGGAACCCTCCTGGAGCAAAATAAAAAATTGACAAAATTGCACTTTTTGCAAAAATGAAATTTTATCAATTTTTGAATGATTGTAACTTTTTTATTTGAACTCTTATAGATTTCGCTAGAACGCCATTAGAAAGAGGATAAAAAACACTACAAAATGAGCCAAAACTGGACTCTCTAGCTTTTCAGGCTCCCGAGATATTGAATTTAAAAATGTAGTAAAAAAAGACCCCTAATACCCCCCCATCCTTTCAATTTTTTTGAAAAATGAAATATTTCAAAGTGTTTTTTTTGTACTTATTTCACCTAATATAAGGTCGTTTGGTATAAATATGCCTTTTGCTGTGCATTGGAACCCTCCTAGAGCAAAATAAAAAATTGACAAAATTGCACTTTTTGCAAAAATGAAATTTTATCAATTTTTGAATGATTGTAACTCTTTTATTTGAACTCTTATAGATTTCGCTAGAACGCCATTAGAAAGAGGTTAAAAAATACTACAAAACGAGCCAAAACTGGACTCTCTAGCTCTTCAGGTTACCGAGATATTAAATTTCAAAAAGTATTAAAAAAGGACCCCTAATACCCCCCCATTGTTTCAATTTTTTTGAAAAATGAAAAATTTTAAAGTGCTTTTTTTGTACTTATTTCACCTAATATAAGGTCGTTTGGTGTAAATATGCCCTTTGCTGTGCATTGGAACCCTCCTGAAGCCAAATAAAAAATTGTCAAAATTGCACTTTCACTTTTTGCAAAAAGAAATTTTTAAGTGTTTTTTTTGTACTTATTTCACCTAATTTAAGGTCGTTTGGTATAAATATGCCCTTTGCTGTGCATTGGAACCCTCCTAGAACAAAATAAAAAATTGACAAAATTGCACTTTTTGCAAAAATGAAATTTTATCAATTTT
The DNA here is from genome assembly GCF_016097725.1 of Ips typographus. Classification (NCBI taxonomy): domain Eukaryota; kingdom Metazoa; phylum Arthropoda; class Insecta; order Coleoptera; family Curculionidae; genus Ips; species Ips typographus. The sequence goes on from NW_028098570.1 coordinate 6,822, forward strand.
TGAATGATTGTAACTTTTTTATTTGAACTCTTATAGATTTCGCTAGAACGCCATTAGAAAGAGGTTAAAAAATACTACAAAACGAGCCAAAACTGGACTCTCTAGCTCTTCAGGTTACCGAGATATTAAATTTCAAAAAGTATTAAAAAAGGACCCCTAATACCCCCCCATTGTTTCAATTTTTTTGAAAAATGAAAAATTTTAAAGTGCTTTTTTTGTACTTATTTCACCTAATTTAAGGTCGTTTGGTGTAAATATGCTCTTTGTTGTGCATTGGAACCCTCCTGGAGCAAAATAAAAAATTGACAAAATTGCACTTTTTGTAGAAATGAAATTTTTTCAATTTTTGAATGATTGTAACTTTTTTATTTTAACTCTTATACATTTTGATAAAACGCCATTAGAAAGAGGATAAAAAACACTACAAAATGAGCCAAAACTGGACTCTCTAGCTCTTCAGGTTACCGAGATATTGAATTTCAAAAAGAAGTAGAAAAAGACCCCTAATACCCCCCCATTCTTTCAATTTTTTTTGATAAATGAAAAATTTTTAAGTGTTTTTTTTGTACTTATTTCACCTAATTTAAGGTCGTTTGGTATAAATATTTTCTTTGCTGTGCATTGGAACCCTCTTGGAGCAAAATAAAAAATTGACAAAATTGCACTTTTTGCAAAAATGAAATTTTTTAAATTTTTGAATGATTGTAACTTTTTTATTTGAACTCCGATAGATTTCGCTAGAACGCCATTAGAAAGAGGATAAAAAATACTACAAAATGAGCCAAAACTGGACTCTCTAACTCTTCAGGTTAACGAGATATTGAATTTCAAAAAGAAGTAGAAAAAGACCCCTAATACCCCCCCATTCTTTCAATTTTTTTGAAAAATGAAAAATTTTAAAGTGTTTTTTTTGTACTTATTTCACCTAATTTAAGGTCGTTTGGTGTAAATATGCTCTTTGCTGTGCATTGGAACCCTCCTGGAGCAAAATAAAAAATTGACAAAATTGCACTTTTTGCATAAATGAAATTTTTTCAATTTTTGAATGATTGTAACTTTTTTATTTGAACTCTATACATTTTGATAAAACGCCATTAGAAAGAGGATAAAAAACACTACAAAATGAGCCAAAACTGGACCATCTAGCTCTACAGGTTACCGAGATATTGAATTTCAAAAAGCAGTAAAAAAAGACCCCTAATACCCCTCCATTCTTTCAATTTTTTTGAAAAATGAAAAATTTCAAAGTGCTTTTTTTGTACTTATTTCACCTAATTAAAGGTCGTTTGGTATAAATATGCCCTTTGCTGTGCATTGGAACCCTCCTAGAGCAAAATAAAAAATTGCCAAAATTGCACTTTTTGCAAAAATTAATTTTTTTCAATTTTTGAATGATTGTAACTTTTTTATTTGAATTCTATACATTTTGATAAAACGCCATTAGAAAGAGGATAAAAAACACTACAAAATGAGCCAAAACTGGACTCTCTAACTCTTCAGGTTAACGAGATATTGAATTTCAAAAAGAAGTAGAAAAAGACCCCTAATACCCCCCCATTCTTTCAATTTTTTTGAAAAATGAAAAATTTTAAAGTGCTTTTTTTGTAATTTCACCTAATTTAAGGTCGTTTGGTGTAAATATGCTCTTTGTTGTGCATTGGAACCCTCCTGGAGCAAAATAAAAAATTGACAAAATTGCACTTTTTGTAGAAATGAAATTTTTTCAATTTTTGAATGATTGTAACTTTTTTATTTTAACTCTTATACATTTTGATAAAACGCCATTAGAAGGATGATAAAAAACACTACAAAATGAGCCAAAACTGGACTCTCTAGCTCTTCAGGTTACCGAGATATTGAATTTCAAAAAGAAGTAGAAAAAGGACCCCTAATACCCCCCCATTCTTTCAATTTTTTTGAAAAATGAAAAATTTTAAAGTGCTTTTTTTGTAATTTCACCTAATTTAAGGTCGTTTGGTGTAAATATGCTCTTTGTTGTGCATTGGAACCCTCCTGGAGCAAAATAAAAAATTGACAAAATTGCACTTTTTGTAGAAAATGAAATTTTTTCAATTTTTGAATGATTGTAACTTTTTTATTTGAACTCTTATACATTTTGATAAAACGCCATTAGAAAGAGGATAAAAAACACTACAAAATGAGCCAAAACTGGACTCTCGAGCTTTTCAGGTTACCGAGATATTGAATTTAAAAAAGTAGTAAAAAAAGACCCCTAATACCCCCCCATTCTTTAAATTTTTTTGAAAATTGAAAAATTTTAGTGTTTTTTTTGTACTTATTTCACCTAATTTAAGGTTGTTTGGTATAAATATGCCCTTTGCTGTGCATTGGAACCCTCCTGGAGCAAAATAAAAAATTGACAAAATGAGTATTTGTGGTACGCCGTACCGGACGGACGTGTAAAACGGTGCTCTGCATATAAAGCGAATTTCTATAAGATCTAAGTGAAAATTAAAGTCAAAAAATTAAATTGAAGTAAACAGTTGAAGTAAATACGTTTCTAACGTGTCGAATCGTAAAAACAATATATCTATTAGTGATTGTCCGTGCCCGTGAATTTAACTGTATGAGTATATTATCCGTTGTTTGTGTTTATATTAAAATCTGATAAAGTTCTACACTTCAAACCAATATGGTAGGAAACGAAAATAAACATATGGACGATGGTTTGTGTTTTCTATGTGGAGGAATTTTTGAAGACCTAAAATCGATAGCTGAATGTACAGGGTGTAAAAATGTTTTCCATGTCAAATGTGAAAACATAGATCTGAGAGGATTCCACCTAAGAAAGTCTTACTGGAAATGTAAGGCTTGTGAAGCTAAACCAATGGAAGAAACTAGCAATACCAGACAAAACAAACCCAGGAAAAGAAGCCGTACCGAGGAACAATATATTGATCAATTTGATGTCGATCATATTAACGCAACATTGCAAGCATTGCTCAACAACACCAACGAATTAAACAAAAAAGTTGATTATCTAATTACAGAGAATAATTTGTTAAAGGAAGAAATTATTTTATTGAAACAACAACAAAATTCAACGAGGACTTCAGTTCAACAAGGAAAATCGTACGCAATGATGGCCAAAAACAATATGAATGTTTCTTATTCCGACAACACTAAAACTAATTCATCGATAACCAAAAACGACAATAAAACTTTACTAATTAGACAAAAATCAAATCAGTCTGATGTTTCTGTAGTAAAGCAGGATCTAAAGAATAAAGTAAATCCAACGGAGTTAGGCATTAGCCTTTCAATGGGCAAAACAACCAGAGATGGTGGTGTTATTCTTAATTGCAGTGGTCAACAGAATATAGATAACATTCAAACTGAAATACAAAATAAACTTGGTGACAAATACAGCGTGAATTGTCCAAAAACAAAGGAACATCGAGTGAAAGTTGTGGGCATAGAAGAAGAGGAATACAATCGTAAAAATGAAGAAATTGTTGAAAAAATAATTAAACAAAACCATATACAACACCGGGAAGAAACTGATTTTAAAATAAAGATTCTGCGAAAATCAAATGTGTTTAACAAAAGATTTAATATCATAATGGAAGTAGATACAAAGACTTACCAATTATTTACTGTAATGGAAAAAATTAGTATTGGTTGGACACGTTGTCCAATATACAGTGATTATGGCATTTTAAGGTGTTTAAATTGTTGTAGATATGGTCATCTAAGCAAAGAATGTAAAGAAAAAACTGTTTGTCCTAGATGTAGTAAAGACCATGAACTGAAAAACTGTAATAATAAAACAAACAAATGTATAAATTGTGTTACGTCAAACACTAAATATGGATTAAAACTGGACACCAATCATGTAGTTTGGGATGTGCAGAGCTGTGATGTGTATAGACGTTGTGAACAGGTGCAAATGAATAAATTCAAGAAATAGCAACTAGATACTGAGATCAGTTTCACATCCGGTGTTGTTTATTTTAATTGCCAGGGCTTTTTGAACAACAAAGACAATGTCAACGTTTTACTTAATGACTGGAAACCTAAATTAGTGTTTATGTCGGAAACACATGTAACACCGAGTATTGATTATTCAGAGATTCAAGTTGGCGGTTATCAAGTTGAACAGTGCTTATCTTCGAACCCTAGAACTGGTGGAGTGATGGCATTGGTGAGAAGTGACATTAAATATAGACTCAAAACGAGTGAGTCTGTTCAAGGCTATGTTTGGATGTTATCCCTTGAAGTTGTTATAGAAGGTCAGAAGTATTTGTGTAGTGTACTATATCATCCACCACAACTAGAAAATGCTAAATTCAGGGACTACTTTACTAGTTACTTAGACAGGGTAAGTGACATTGATGGCACTAACATTATTATGGGGGATTTCAACTATGATCTTTTAAACACGTCATACTATGCTGACAAAATAACGAATATTATTTACTCAAATGGTTTTTCCTAAATTGTCAATTTTCCAACCAGAATAACTGACAAAAGTGAAACCCTAATCGATTTTATAGTTACAAATGAAAAGTCTTTAAAGTGCACAGTACATTTAACTCCCAGAATTGGAGACCACTGTTTGTTGTCAATTAATCTGGAAAAAGCGAAAGAATATCCTTTTGAAACAACACAATTTAAAAGGTGCACAAAAAATTATAATACAGATTACCTACAAAATTCATTGTTAAACACCACTTATAATAATGATACAGTAGATGTAAATGTTCTAGCAAATAATTTTACAGAAAGCATAAGCCAAATTCTTGATGAAATGTGCCCTATGAAGAAAGTTAAGTTCAAACAGAAATACTCAGACAAAAAATGGATAACAACGGAAATTAAAGAATTAATGAAAAAGAGAGATACACTTTATCGTAGGGCGGTTTATGAGAAGACAAAGGAGAATTGGAATGAATTTAAAAGAGTCAGGAATCAGATTGTGAAACAAATAAAAATCGAAAAGGATAACTACTTTCATAGAATGATTGATCAAAATAAGGGAAACCCAAAAGAGCTATGGAAAAATTTAAAAGTCCTTCTTCCTGGAAAAAACAATGAGGTCCCTAATGAAATTTTATTTGGACAAGAAGTGTGTACAGACGAGGTGTTGATCTCTAAACGATTTAATGAATACTTTGTTAATAGTATTGCCGATATTGTGTCCGTCATTCCACAATTTAATGGCGTAGAAAATACTATGACAGCCATCTCCACTTTTACTGAGTTTTCTAAATTTGAAAGTGTGTCATTGTCAACTATAAAGAAACATGTTTATGGTATGAAAAACGTAGGCGGTGGGGAAACTGGAATTTCAACTAGTGTACTTAAGGACGTTTTCTGTGTGATAGGAAATCGCCTCCTAGACATTATAAATACTTCACTCTCTGCTGGCGTCTTTCCGCAAGAGTGGAAAACATCGACGGTGATTCCAGTTCCAAAGATTCCAGGCACAACTAACCATGTGGAGTTTAGACCGATTAATACTGTCGCTGTCTATGAGAAGGTCCTAGAGATGGTGGTCAAAGAACAACTTCAGTCATTCTGTGATGGTAATAACATTTTGGTGTCTAACCAGTCTGGTTTTCGACAACGTCATTCTTGTGAGTCTGTGATAATTAATATATGCGATGATTTCCTAAAAGCTGCGGACAGTGGTAATTTTGTATTGGCTGTGTTTCTGGACTTTAGAAGAGCTTTCGAAACTATCGATAGATTTACATTAGTGAAGAAAATGGAAAAGTTGGGAATACGGGGTCCAGTTCTGAATTGGTTCAAGTCATACTTATTTGAAAGAAGTCAAAAAGTCAGATTTAAGAACAGTGTGTCTAATCCAATAAATACAGTGTATGGGGTGCCGCAAGGAACTGTATTGGGGCCTTTATTATTTTTACTGTACATTAATGACATTGTTAGCGTAATTAATGGTAGTAATATTGAGTTGTTTGCAGACGATACAATGTTATATGTAGTTGGAAATGATGTAAGTGAAATGGCTGGGACAATTAACAGTGATTTGGACCGCATTTTTGAATGGTTATGTGTAAATAAATTAAGCATTAATACCTCGAAATCTAAATTTTGCATATTGGGGAAAAAATGTATGTTGCGTGGTCTTCATATAGAAAACATAAACATTAAAATCAACAACGACAGGTTAATACATGAAAGTAGAATTAAATATCTTGGAGTTATGTTGGATTCTGAACTAACTTTTCGTCCGCATGCTGACTATATCATGAGAAAATTTTCACAAAGAGTTGGATTTATTTATAGAGTTGGCAGAAATCTTTCTATGTATACCAAGTATCTTATGTATAACTGTCTGGCGGCACCGTATCTTAAATTTTGTTCTGCATTGTTGTACAATTTGCCAAACTACAAAATGAATGAATTTCAAGTAATTCAAAATAGAGCATTAAGAACAATTTTAAAATGTAACAGATACACTCCTGTAAAGTTGATGTTGAGTGTTGCCAATGTCATGTCGGTTGAACAAGGAATTATCTATGATGCCTATGTTTTTCTCTATAAATTAAGAAATAAATTACTACCTGCCTATATCTGTGATAGAGTAACATATTTTAAGGACGTTCATAATTATCAAACAAGAAATTGTAACGATTTTATCTTAGTTGATAGGTATCGCTCAAACAAAATGTCAAACTCCATCTTATGTAGAGGACTATCTGAGTACAATAAGCTACCAAATGATTTGAAAAACTGTGATAATTTTAAAAATTTTAGTACAATGTTGAGGAATTATGTGCTGTCCAACGTGTAAGGTAGTCGCCTCATGGATTTATCGGTTAAATTTTTTTAAAATGTATTGTATTGTAAATTGTATTTTAATTCTATTGAATATTTTGTACTATATGTTTACACTGTTTACTTTTTAATCGTTTTTTGTATATAGCATTTGGCTAAATAAATAAACATTATTATTATAATTGCACTTTTTGCAAAAATGATTTTTTTTCAATTTTTGAATGATTGTAACTTTTTTATTTTAACTCTTATACATTTTGATAAAACGCCATTAGAAAGAGGATAAAAAACACTACAAAATGAGCCAAAACTGGACTCTCTAACTCTTCAGGTTAACGAGATATTGAATTTCAAAAAGAAGTAGAAAAAGACCCCTAATACCCCCCCATTCTTTCAATTTTTTTGAAAAATGAAAAATTTTAAAGTGTTTTTTTTGTACTTATTTCACCTAATTTAAGGTCGTTTGGTGTAAATATGCTCTTTGCTGTGCATTGGAACCCTCCTGGAGCAAAATAAAAAATTGCCAAAATTGCACTTTTTGCAAAAATGAAATTTTTTCAATTTTTGAATGATTGTAACTTCTTTATTTGAACTCTGATAGATTTCGCTAGAACGCCATTAGAAAGAGGATAAGAAATTCTACAAAATGAGCCAAAACTGGACTCTTTAGCTTTTCAGGTTCCCGAGATATTGAATTTAAAAAAGTAGTAAAAAAGGACCCCTAATACCCCCCCATTCTTTCAATTTTTTTGAAAAATGAAAAATTTTAAAGTGCTTTTTTTGTAATTTCACCTAATTTAAGGTCGTTTGGTGTAAATATGCTCTTTGTTGTGCATTGGAACCCTCCTGGAGCAAAATAAAAAATTGACAAAATTGCACTTTTTTGCAAAAATAAATTTCTTAAAATTTTTGAATGATTGTAACTTTTTTATTTTAACTCTTATACATTTTGATAAAACGCCATTAGAAAGAGGATAAAAAACACTACAAAATGAGCCAAAACTGGACTCTCTAGCTTTTCAGGTTACCGAGATATTGAATTTCAAAAAGTATTAAAAAGAACCCCTAATACCCCCCCATTCTTTCAAATTTTTTGAAAAATGAAAAATTTTAAAGTGCTTTTTTTGTACTTATTTCCCTAATTTAAGGTTGTTTGGTATAAATATGCCCTTTGCTGTGCATTGGAACCCTCCTGGAGCAAAATAAAAAATTGACAAAATTGCACTTTTTGCATAAATGAAATTTTTTCAATTTTTGAATGATTGTAACTTTTTTATTTGAACTCTATACATTTTGATAAAACGCCATTAGAAAGAGGATAAAAAACACTACAAAATGAGCCAAAACTGGACCATCTAGCTCTACAGGTTACCGAGATATTGAATTTCAAAAAGCAGTAAAAAAAGACCCCTAATACCCCTCCATTCTTTAAATTTTTTTGAAAAATGAAAATTTTTAAAGTGCTTTTTTTGTACTTATTTTACCTAACTTAAGGCCGTTTGGTATAAATATGCCCTTTGCTGTGCATTGGAACCCTCCTGGAGCAAAATAAAAAATTGCCAAAATTGCACTTTTTGCAAAAATAAAATTTTTTCAATTTTTGAATGATTGTAACTTTTTATTTGAACTCTGATAGATTTCGCTAGAACGCCATTAGAATGAGGATAAAAAATTCTACAAAATGAGCCAAAACTGGACTCTTTAGCTTTTCAGGTTCCCGAGATATTGAATTTAAAAAAGTAGTAAAAAAGGACCCCTAATACCCCCCCATTCTTTCAATTTTTTTGAAAAATGAAAAATTTTAAAGTGCTTTTTTTGTAATTTCACCTAATTTAAGGTCGTTTGGTGTAAATATGTTCTTTGTTGTGCATTGGAACCCTCCTGGAGCAAAATAAAAAATTGACAAAATTGCACTTTTTGTAGAAATGAAATTTTTCAATTTTTGAATGATTGTAACTTTTTTATTTTAACTCTTATACATTTTGATAAAACGCCATTAGAAAGAGGATAATAAACACTACAAAATGAGCCAAAACTGGACTCTCTAGCTCTTCAGGTTACCGAGATATTGAATTTCAAAAAGAAGTAGAAAAAGACCCCTAATACCCCCCCATTCTTTCAATTTTTTGATAAATGAAAAATTTTCAGTGTTTTTTTTGTACTTATTTCCCTAATTTAAGGTTGTTTGGTATAAATATGCCCTTTGCTGTGCATTGGAACCCTCCTGGAGCAAAATAAAAAATTGCCAAAATTGCACTTTTTGCAAAAATGAAATTTTTTCAATTTTTGAATGATTGTAACTTTTTTATTTGAACTCTATACATTTTGATAAAACGCCATTAGAAAGAGGATAAAAAACACTACAAAATGAGCCAAAACTGGACCATCTAGCTCTACAGGTTACCGAGATATTGAATTTCAAAAAGCAGTAAAAAAAGACCCCTAATACCCCTCCATTCTTTAAATTTTTTTGAAAAATGAAAATTTTAAAGTGCTTTTTTTGTACTTATTTACCTAACTTAAGGCCGTTTGGTATAAATATGCCCTTTGCTGTGCATTGGAACCCTCCTGGAGCAAAATAAAAAATTGCCAAAATTGCACTTTTTGCAAAAATAAATTTTTTCAATTTTTGAATGATTGTAACTTTTTTATTTGAACTCTGATAGATTTCGCTAGAACGCCATTAGAATGAGGATAAAAAATTCTACAAAATGAGCCAAAACTGGACTCTTTAGCTTTCAGGTTACCGAGATATTGAATTTAAAAAAGTAGTAAAAAAGGACCCCTAATACCCCCCCATTCTTTCAATTTTTTTGAAAAATGAAAAATTTTAAAGTGCTTTTTTTGTAATTTCACCTAATTTAAGGTCGTTTGGTGTAAATATGTTCTTTGTTGTGCATTGGAACCCTCCTGGAGCAAAATAAAAAATTGACAAAATTGCACTTTTTGTAGAAATGAAATTTTTTCAATTTTTGAATGATTGTAACTTTTTTATTTTAACTCTTATACATTTTGATAAAACGCCATTAGAAAGAGGATAATAAACACTACAAAATGAGCCAAAACTGGACTCTCTAGCTCTTCAGGTTACCGAGATATTGAATTTCAAAAAGAAGTAGAAAAAGACCCCTAATACCCCCCCATTCTTTCAATTTTTTTGATAAATGAAAAATTTTCAGTGTTTTTTTTGTACTTATTTCCCTAATTTAAGGTTGTTTGGTATAAATATGCCCTTTGCTGTGCATTGGAACCCTCCTGGAGCAAAATAAAAAATTGCCAAAATTGCACTTTTTGCAAAAATGAAATTTTTTCAATTTTTGAATGATTGTAACTTTTTTATTTGAACTCTATACATTTTGATAAAACGCCATTAGAAAGAGGATAAAAAACACTACAAAATGAGCCAAAACTGGACTCTCTAGCTTTCAGGTTACCGAGATATTGAATTTCAAAAAAGTAGTAAAAAAAGACCCCTAATACCCCTCCATTCTTTAAATTTTTTTGAAAAATGAAAAATTTTAAAGTGCTTTTTTTGTACTTATTTTACCTAACTTAAGGCCGTTTGGTATAAATATGCCCTTTGCTGTGCATTGGAACCCTCCTGGAGCAAAATAAAAAATTGCCAAAATTGCACTTTTTGCAAAAATAAATTTTTTCAATTTTTGAATGATTGTAACTTTTTTATTTGAACTCTGATAGATTTCGCTAGAACGCCATTAGAATGAGGATAAAAAATTCTACAAAATGAGCCAAAACTGGACTCTTTAGCTTTTCAGGTTCCCGAGATATTGAATTTAAAAAAGTAGTAAAAAAGGACCCCTAATACCCCCCCATTCTTTCAATTTTTTTGAAAAATGAAAAATTTTAAAGTGCTTTTTTTGTAATTTCACCTAATTTAAGGTCGTTTGGTGTAAATATGCTCTTTGTTGTGCATTGGAACCCTCCTGGAGCAAAATAAAAAATTGACAAAATTGCACTTTTTGTAGAAATGAAATTTTTTCAATTTTTGAATGATTGTAACTTTTTTATTTTAACTCTTATACATTTTGATAAAACGCCATTAGAAAGAGGATAATAAACACTACAAAATGAGCCAAAACTGGACTCTCTAGCTCTTCAGGTTACCGAGATATTGAATTTCAAAAAGAAGTAGAAAAAGACCCCTAATACCCCCCCATTCTTTCAATTTTTTTGATAAATGAAAAATTTTCAGTGTTTTTTTTGTACTTATTTCCCTAATTTAAGGTTGTTTGGTATAAATATGCCCTTTGCTGTGCATTGGAACCCTCCTGGAGCAAAATAAAAAATTGCCAAAATTGCACTTTTTGCAAAAATGAAATTTTTTCAATTTTTGAATGATTGTAACTTTTTTATTTGAACTCTTATACATTTAGATAAAACGCCATTAGAAAGAGGATAAAAAACACTACAAAATGAGCCAAAACTGGACTCTCGAGCTTTTCAGGTTACCGAGATATTGAATTTAAAAAAGTAGTAAAAAAGACCCCTAATACCCCCCCATTCTTTCAATTTTTTTGAAAAATGAAAAATTTTAGTGTTTTTTTTGTACTTATTTCACCTAATTTAAGGTTGTTTGGTATAAATATGCCCTTTGCTGTGCATTGGAACCCTCCTGGAGCAAAATAAAAAATTGACAAAATTGCACTTTTTGCAAAAATGAATTTTTTTCAATTTTTGAATGATTGTAACTTTTTTATTTTAACTCTTATACATTTTGATAAAACACCATTAGAAAGAGGATAAAAAACACTACAAAATGAGCCAAAACTGGACTCTCTAACTCTTCAGGTTAACGAGATATTGAATTTCAAAAAGAAGTAGAAAAAGACCCCTAATACCCCTCCATTCTGTCAATTTTTTTGAAAAATGAAAAATTTCAAAGTGCTTTTTTTGTACTTATTTCACCTAATTAAAGGTCGTTTGGTATAAATATGCCCTTTGCTGTGCATTGGAACCCTCCTAGAGCAAAATAAAAAATTGCCAAAATTGCACTTTTTGCATAAATGAAATTTTTTCAATTTTTGAATGATTGTAACTTTTTTATTTGAACTCTATACATTTTGATAAAACGCCATTAGAAAGAGGATAAAAAACACTACAAAATGAGCCAAAACTGGACTCTCGAGCTTTTCAGGTTACCGAGATATTGAATTTAAAAAAGTAGTAAAAAAAGACCCCTAATACCCCCCATTCTTTCAATTTTTTTGAAAAATGAAAAATTTTAGTGTTTTTTTTGTACTTATTTCACCTAATTTAAGGTTGTTTGGTATAAATATGCCCTTTGCTGTGCATTGGAACCCTCCTGGAGCAAAATAAAAAATTGACAAAATTGCACTTTTTGCAAAAATGAATTTTTTTCAATTTTTGAATGATTGTAACTTTTTTATTTTAACTCTTATACATTTTGATAAAACGCCATTAGAAAGAGGATAAAAAACACTACAAAATGAGCCAAAACTGGACTCTCTAACTCTTCAGGTTAACGAGATATTGAATTTCAAAAAGAAGTAGAAAAAGACCCCTAATACCCCCCCCATTCTTTCAATTTTTTTGAAAAATGAAAAATTTTAAAGTGTTTTTTTTGTACTTATTTCACCTAATTTAAGGTCGTTTGGTGTAAATATGCTCTTTGCTGTGCATTGGAACCCTCCTGGAGCAAAATAAAAAATTGACAAAATTGCACTTTTTGCATAAATGAAATTTTTTCAATTTTTGAATGATTGTAACTTTTTTATTTGAACTCTATACATTTTGATAAAACGCCATTAGAAAGAGGATAAAAAACACTACAAAATGAGCCAAAACTGGACTCATCTAGCTCTTACAGGTTACCGAGATATTGAATTTCAAAAAGCAGTAAAAAAAGACCCCTAATACCCCTCCATTCTGTCAATTTTTTTGAAAAATGAAAAATTTTCAAAGTGCTTTTTTTGTACTTATTTCACCTAATTAAGGTCGTTTGGTATAAATATGCCCTTTGCTGTGCATTGGAACCCTCCTAGAGCAAAATAAAAAATTGCCAAAATTGCACTTTTTGCAAAAATGAATTTTTTTCAATTTTTGAATGATTGTAACTTTTTTATTTGAACTCTGATAGATTTCTCTAGAACGCCATTAGAAAGAGGATAAAAAACACTACAAAATGAGCCAAAACTGGACTCTCTAGCTTTTCAGGTTCCCGAGATATTGAATTTAAAAAAGTAGTAAAAAAGACCCCTAATACCCCCCCATCCTTTAAATTTTTTTGAAAAATGAAAAATTTTAAAGTGCTTTTTTGTACTTATTTACCTAATTTAAGGTCGTTTGGTAAAATATGCTCTTTGCTGTGTATTGGAACCCTCCTGGAGCAAAATAAAAAATTGACAAAATTGCACTTTTTGCAAAAATGAAATTTTTTCAATTTTTGAATGATTGTAACTTTTTTATTTGAACTCTGATAGATTTCGCTAGAACGCCATTAGAAAGAGGATAAAAAATTCTACAAAATGAGCCAAAACTGGACTCTCTAGCTTTTCAGGTTACCGAGATATTGAATTTAAAAAAGTAGTAAAAAAGGACCCCTAATACCCCCCCATTCTTTCAATTTTTTTGAAAAATGAAAAATTTTAAAGTGCTTTTTTTGTAATTTCACCTAATTTAAGGTCGTTTGGTGTAAATATGCTCTTTGTTGTGCATTGGAACCCTCCTGGAGCAAAATAAAAAATTGACAAAATTGCACTTTTTGTAGAAATGAAATTTTTTCAATTTTTGAATGATTGTAACTTTTTTATTTTAACTCTTATACATTTTGATAAAACGCCATTAGAAAGAGGATAATAAACACTACAAAATGAGCCAAAACTGGACTCTCTAGCTCTTCAGGTTACCGAGATATTGAATTTCAAAAAGAAGTAGAAAAAGACCCCTAATACCCCCCCATTCTTTCAATTTTTTTGATAAATGAAAAATTTTTCAGTGTTTTTTTTGTACTTATTTCCCTAATTTAAGGTTGTTTGGTATAAATATGCCCTTTGCTGTGCATTGGAACCCTCCTGGAGCAAAATAAAAAATTGCCAAAATTGCACTTTTTGCAAAAATGAAATTTTTTCAATTTTTGAATGATTGTAACTTTTTTATTTGAACTCTTATACATTTTGATAAAACGCCATTAGAAAGAGGATAAAAAACACTACAAAATGAGCCAAAACTGGACTCTCTAGCTCTTCAGGTTACCGAGATATTGAATTTCAAAAAGAAGTAGAAAAAAGACCCCTAATACCCCCCCATTCTTTCAATTTTTTTGAAAAATGAAAAATTTTAAAGTGCTTTTTTTGTACTATTTCACCTAATTTAAGGTCGTTTGGTGTAAATATGCTCTTTGCTGTGCATTGGAACCCTCCTGGAGCAAAATAAAAAATTGACAAAATTGCACTTTTTGCAAAAATGAAATTTTTTCAATTTTTGAATGATTGTAACTTTTTTATTTTAACTCTTATACATTTTGATAAAACGCCATTAGAAAGAGGATAAAAAACACTACAAAATGAGCCAAAACTGG